>NC_092504.1:84813919-85116949 GCF_047511675.1 Marmota flaviventris
CTGTAAAGGGTGTGTTTAAGTGTCAGCATTAAGAAATTAGCATTAGCTGCCCTGAAGCTACTAGGATGCATGGAAATTGATGTTGATAAGTCTGTGTTAATTAATTAATATAGTCAATAGAAAAGAATCAAAATAAATAAACAAATACATAATAAATTTCAAATTAGACATATAACTAAAATTGAAAATGGGCTTACAAATAGCAAAGGGCATCTCAATGGTCACAACAAATGAAGAACTCAAATGCTATGTAAGAAATGCCACATTGACATCACAGGGGTTCTTCTCAACATAGAGAAGTTGTGGGCCCTGTCGTGACGAGAACACACACTAGAGGCTCAGCTCAAAACATTTTCTGAATCTGTGTGTACGAGGAAAATCATGAACAGATAATCCACACCATGTACTTGGCATAGTTGCAGCAGTTGGATTCACATTCCTTTCTGAACACTGAGAAAAAATATCTTCACAGATCTCCAGATTTATCGACCCAAGAGAGTTTCACAATTAAAACATACTACTGAAAACCTTTACCTTCCCTGCAGAATCTGCAGCAGCACGACGTTGCAAGAGAAGTTTTGCCACATCCAGGCTTCCATACTTGGCTGCTACGTGCAGGGGAGTAAAACCCTTCTGAAAATGTGAAGAAGAAATGCAAAATTTAATATTTATTTTTCTAACACCTATCAAGATCTTTATTTATTAACATGCTAAACAAGCTTTGCTCCTTCTCTATTTGGGAAAAATGGAATGAAATCAGTTAGTCATAAACAAGGACAAGAAGACAAGAAAAAAGAATGAAATTTAACATTTAAAAGTTTTGGTTTAATAGGCAAGACAAAAGAAAATTTTATTTTAAGTGTTTGGAGACTGAAATTTCACTTTATAGGTTTGGGATTTGTAATAACCACTAGTGTCAGGAAACTGGCTGTGATTTGTGAGTGGAAAAACAAGGCCTGCCTTTTTTCTGGCCTCTAAAATTAATAGGATTGAAACAACAGCTGCCTTCTATTTCTTACAATCCTTTTTATAACACCTTAGTTCCCAATTTATTTAAGTTTTAGGATATTTTGGGGGTTATGGAAAAAATGAATAATTATTTGAGATTCAGTTTGACGTATTTGCTGTAGAAATATAAGTGCAAGATAAATGGTTTGCAGAAAAAAAATTCTCACTATTAAAAAGCTCCTCACATCCTGATTTTTGTTTCCTGTCCCAGAAGACCCACACTGTCTAAAAGACCAATTTGTCTTGTAAAACACATTCTACTTCTAGTATGATGTTGGGCTGATGAACACCAGGCTTTGAGACACACTGGAGCTTTAAAGCTTTTTTAAAAGTTAGCTGTCCTGCACATTTATATATACATGTTAATACATACATGTACATATGGCTTCTGTGTCCAACCAATAGCCATGTTCTGTAATTAGCAGTATTTATAAATATTGATAAGTTCCTGGATGAGGATCTTGAGGATGACATAGCTCATACACTATGATCTCAAATCCATTATCTTGGCCAGACACTTCAACCACATGCTCTTCTGGCACCCCAGGGGGAGTGGGAAAAAGATTCTAACACTGACCAGAAACCCTGAAACACACACAGCAAATATGCTTGTAATAGGTGTTCTAAGACTTGGTTTATTCTCAGACTATTCAAGCCCTAAACACCAAATATCCCCCCAAAATCAATATTGCCATTTCACAGTATCACCAGACCAATTATTTTTAATTAAGATGACTTTTTTTTCTTTCTGTTTTGTTTTGTTTTTTAACATTTGGTATTAATAAGATCTTGGAAGAGAGTGAATCTTCTGGGTTTTTCTAAGAGTAGGACAAATGTAGGAAATATTTCTTCCTTCTGGCATTTGTCCATACAAATCCACATTCACTGTCAAAGCTCTGCTGCCCAGGCCCAGTGCACACAGTGCTTGGGAGGAAGGTGAGGTTTTTTGAGGCAAACCATGAAGGAAGAAGAAAAAATAAACTCCTTATCCTTCTGGGTAGTGATGCAATCCCTTTATAAATTTGGAGACTCTCATCAGAGGAAACCACTTGGAATCATTATTATAGATTCACAGTGTTGGGGTTAGAAAGCACCTCTTAGTCACCCAGCCCTTTCTCACCCATGTCAACCTCATCAGGATTCCATCTACCCTCCCTTATTTATAAACACTTACATGGCTTTAATGATGAGGAGTCACCTATGCTCAACCCTCAGTTGCACTGTTAAACTGCCCTGGTTAATAGTTCCTCCAATTTTACCATCCTGATTGAGTACGGATTTAGCATATGTTTTTAAATTTAAAAAATAATAATCCTTGAAATACAAGGGACTCTCCTGTGTTTCTATATTTTCACATATCTTAGTTCTATTTATTTATACCTTCTTCACCTGTAAGACAATCATCCAGTCTCCCTTGAGTTAAAATAACTATTATTATATGTTTCTTGCTTAGTTTCTGAATTTCTGTTTTTTTCTCTTTAAAGATTTTTAAAAGTCCTTTCAATTGTTCAGATTATTATTTAAATAATAATCAATTTCTTATATGGGAACATTTTTATAGCCATGGGCCACCAGTTAAGCCCTAAAGGCACAAGTGATTAGTTTCCTCTTCTAAGGGCCACCTCCCTGCCTCAACTCATACTTGTAAGCCTTCTTCATCTCAGTTGGCAGTATTTATTCCTATTTATTATAAACAAATTGAGATTGTTAAAATTAATATGAATTACAATTGTGCTTGTGGAAATTATTTAGCCCTGTGACAAATTCACTTATTCTAGACTTTCTCAAAGTCTTTTGTTCCAATTAACTGGGTGTGTTTGTGTTTCACCCTAAGTTACCTCCAAATAGTGAATTTAAATAGAATGCAAAAAGAAAAGGAAAAATTATCCTATCACGAAATTTTGAGTACAAGTAAAATTCAGGCTCATGTATATTCTTTGTTTAATGTCAACAACAAATCATAAAGTATGATTTTTGAGCCCATTAATATTCAGACAAAAGTGCAGTCGGTAGAGACTAGAAAAGGAATGAGATACGAAATAGGTGGTGGCTCATCCCAGGACTGAGAAAATGCAAGATTAAGTCAAGGGAAGTCCTACGTAGTACTACAACACATAAATGTACTTTCAATCTAATTTGACATTTTCTTCCTCATTAGTAATACCAAAATTCAATGTATTTGGGAATCTTATCTTTTTTTCTCTCTCTCTCTTGAGAATACACTATAGATTTTATAGTGAAAAGGGAAGGAAAAGTATATTTTGCATTAAGGAAATGATAAAACAGAATCCAGCACTCTTTTTAAAAAATATTATATAAAATCTTACCATCTTTGATCATTTTGACAATGAATCTAAAATATTCTTAGGAGGAAGTAAGTCACAGACCTAACAGAGATTTGCCCATGATTCTATGTATAGCAGAGAAGAGGGATCCTGACTTAGGAGTTCTCTTAGTCCTACCAGTATTAAGGCATTCTTCTTACCTTGGTAGCTAAGGAGTGTACTGCTCCTGCCTCCAAGAGGACAGATGCCACATCCACCTGGCCTTCCCTGGCAGAGATGTGCAGTGGCGTGTACCCATTGGTAGTGGCCGCATCTGGATGAGCCATATGTTGCAGAAGCAGCTGGACAATTTCTGTCTTACCCAGGCGAGAAGCAATATGTAAAGGTGTCTGTTCCTCCTACAACTCAAGTCAAGCAAAATGTTAGTGCAGGCACACCAAACTTCATTGATATTATGTTTCACTCAGAGGTTTCATGATGTTTGCTTGGAATCTCCACTGACCTCTTTCAAGAAGAAAATCATTACTACTAGAACCATGCTTTCATTTGTACTTTTACTATCAAATGACCTAGTTGAACTAAAAAATCTCTCTTAGACTTTTTAAATTTTTTTTTAGTTATTGATGGACCTTTATTTTATTTATTTTATTTTATATGTGATGCTGAGAATCAAACACAGTGCCTCACGCATGCTAGGCAAGTGTTCTACCATTGAGTCACACCCCAGCCCCTATTCCTTAGATTTTAAATAGTACATACTTTCATGAACTTGTTCACAATTTGCTGGGCACCCCAAAATATTTCTAAATTCATTAAAGCTTTAGTCCTCACTTTTGTTTAAATAGAAAACCATGGTTTTGAAGAAGAAAGAAACTGAATCCAGACATCCTAAGACCTAGATTCACCTCTAAGAGTTTTCAATTAGAGGCAAAATTTATTCTGGAAACTGTATCAAGAGAAAAAGACCAGAGAAGCTGGAAAACTTTGTGCTTACTTCACCCACAAGCCAAGGACACAAATGCTGGTCATTTCCTTCAAAGAGGAACTGTGGATAAAGAAGATATTATAATCTGATTTTTAAAGAGATTTTGTTACAGAAATGTCGAAGATGGGCCTGGGATTTACATCCAGGACTTCAAAGATGAAATGGAACTCTGGCAAGAAGCAAATGGAATGAATGATTAGCCAAATGCTTTATTTTAAAAACAGAGAGAGGATATAGCTGGGTATAAATGAGAGGAAGGACATATTTAAGGATCATGAAATTGCCTGTCTCTAATGTGCAGTCAGGAATCAAGTTTTCAGAGCTAAGAGAACCAGACCAAACCACTGTCCCATGTAAAAAGAAAACTGGGTGTAACCTTAGTGATGAAAGGGGATTTATCTTTATAATTTGTCCAGGGAATCTCATAATGAAACCGAGGAAGGAAAAACTGGGCCAGCTTCCAGGACTAAGAATGAGTGGAGAAAAGTTATGATGGATATGTCTAAAGGAATGCAGTACCTTAAAGTAATGAGAAGAAAAAAAAAAAAGAAACCATAGGAAAGATGAAATTGCATTGCTTCTGATATTGAAATAATCATATTATTGTTATTTACTTCTCATTCAGAAGTAAATAATAAGTAATAGTAATTATTATTCAGAAGTAAATAATAAATAATAGTAATGATTATTTCAGTATTAGAACTGAAGTTTCATAAAAATTTGCAGTTTATAAATTTCCTTTATGTACAAGGCACATGTGACTTATCCTTGTAAGAGACCTGAAAGGAAGGCATAGAATGTATTATTAAACCATTTTCCAGATGAAGAGAATAAAAGGAATTTAATAAGTTCTCAAGGATTATACAAGGTCATTAAACTATTAAACTCGAATGAAGGCACTGAATTCTTGAGATAATGTTTCTTGGCTACATATTCTACAGAAATAGATAAAATAAGATGCATGAAGAACAAATCTCAGCTGTTATCACAGTGACTTGGGAGGCTGAGACAGGAGGATCACAAATTCAAGGTCAGTCTCAGTAACTTAGTGAGGACATAAGCAAAGTAACCAAACTCTGTCTAAAAAAAAGAAAAATTTAAAAGGCTGGGAATGTTGCTCAGTGGATAAGCACCCCTGGTTTCAATCCTCAATATCCCCCCAAAAAGAAAGATTGACTCTCAATAGGAATGAAGAGTTGAACATTTACAAAAATAAGTGGTTAGCAAAACATACAACCACCAAAAAATCAAGGAACTTGAGAATAGCTACAGTGAACATTCACGCTGTTGATGGGTTTCCCTTCTCAGACCTCCAACTTACAGAACTCGACAGAGCTGGGTATAGAAGCAACACACTCTCAAAAGTGTTTTTCAGTGAGTGTGTTTGGCAGGCAGGTGAGGACAACTCTCATCTACGGATAAGAAGTGGCAATCCTTGACCCTTGACTGGCGGTAGCTATGGATAACTGGTAAATGCTCAACTATTTCTGCTCTGAGGATTAAGGTTTTTGTTGTTTTGTTTGCTTTTTCAGTTGATAAACAAGTAGTCTTGCCCACTTTTTTTTCAATTTTTGATATAGTCCTATAAGAAAATGGGAAACGAAAGGGCACAAAGATTTTGCTAAGAAAATCTTGCAACCTGTAACCAGGATATCAGACCTTTTCAAGTTTGGGCAGTTATCTCTTTGTGGAATAGCAAAAGCTGAATTAGCTGCTTCAAACTAAAAATTAAATAAAGCCAAGGAAAAGAACTGGAAAAGTGCAGAAGACTGGTCGGAAGAGGTAAAGCTATGCAGGGGGTTGCGGGGAGCCTGGTACCCTAGGAAAGGCAACAATTATTCATTATAAAGTATCACTGACTGTGATACAGCCTGGTCAAGGAAGTAGGTGAACCCTGCTTGACCTCCAGAGCCTACTGTTTTACTTGGCTTAGAGGCAACCAAAATTAGGAAGACTTGCTGAGCTCCAACTTCTTTTATAAAGACAGAAATAACAGTTTCTGGTACATAGTTATAAAAAAATTGATGAGCCAGGCACAGTGACACACATCTTTAATCACAGCTTCTCAGGAGGCTGAGGCAGAAGGATTGGAAGTTCAGAGCCAGCCTCAGCAACTTAGTGAGGCTCTAAGCAACTTGGTGAGACCTCACGAAAGTTAGCAAGATTCTGTCTCAAAATAAAAAATAAAAAACCTGCACATGTGACTCAGTGATCAAATGCTATTAGATCCAATCCCTGGTGCCAAAAATAAATAGAAAATATTGATGATATTTCTGCTATTGGTTACCAGGTAACAGGGTACCCAGGAACTAAGTCTACTGGTAGCTATTTAAAATTTTGAATGAGTTAAGTTGCAAGTGAGGTTAAGTCTCTGTGATCACTGGATCCCTAAAGCAAAACTTGAGCCCCAACAGAATAAGCTCCTAAAGCAAGAGAACTTGGCCCTGGTGGGTCCTCCTGGTCATTTCTCTTGTGAATCCTGAACAAGAAGTACCTTTCTCAGATAAGGTCCACAGATTGGTTGACCAAGGAACTTATGCCACTGTAGCCCCTGCTGTCCACTCTGTCCAGCAAAAATATGTCCCATGCCCCTGAATAAATAGAGTATGCTGCTTGCAGTTTAAAGTTAGAAATATTATTGTGATTATGCAGGGTTTTTTTTTTGTTATATATTGGCAGTAGGCAAAAAATTTATGATTTAATCCTGAATTATATAACCATGAGGTATTCATTTCAAAACTCAGTTGAGAAGAATGACAGGTGACCCAGAGATCTTAACTTTTGAGTTTAATGTAGACCTAATTTTTTAATCTCCTATCTGGGAGAGGGTGAGTTCTAAAGCAATGGTATTAGGTTAAGAAAGGAAGTTCTCAGGGGAAACCAAGTAAACAGCAGATATATGTTCATTTTTTTTGCCCAGTACCCTTGCACCTCTTTCTGAGAATAGCCCTCCTTCCTTTGCACTACATATGGCTCTAGAGGGTTTATCTAGAGGTTCTAGAGCATTTATCCCAACTCATGAATGGGCCTTGTGAATGGGAATGGGCCCAGGCTTGCTCTGTGTCCTGGTCATGGCCACCTGCTCAGGAAGGGGATGTGATTAATTAGAAACCAGCGATTTGTTTGGGTGAGACAGAGAAAAGCTCTCTTTACATTAAAACAGGAGGTAAAGAAATCAAGTAGATTAGAGCTCAGCTACTTCCTGGTCCAGGCTGCCTTGCAATGATGCTTTATGGTGAGGGATTAATGCCTGTAGGCAAAGTGAGGAGGAAGATGCAGAACCACCAGAGAAATCCTTTTTATCGTAATTGTGGCCACAGCCAAGTCAGCATTGAGGAGGCCCAAACCACCCTGAAAACAGGGCTACTCTGTGTGTCAAATAGGATATTTTGTTACAAATGCTTCATGAATTATAAAGCACTGCACAAATGTTAACAAAATTAAAGAGTTTCAGGGAAACCTTAAAGGGTTAAATTAAAGTAAAAAACTCATGGCAAAGTTTGCCTTAAAATAGAACATGTGAATATCAGTGGTAAATCACTGGGGAGTTCAATCCCCAGAACCCTGCCCCCACTAAAAATAGAACACATGAAAAGGAAAACTCTAGTTCCTTGCTTCTCAGAGTATAATCCCAGAACAGGAGAAATGACATCACCTGTGAGTTAGAAATGTAGAACTGAGTTCAAATCTTCAATTAACAATGTGCCCCAGGTGATTTTTATGCACATTGGCCTTTGGGGAGAACTGCTCTATAAAGCATGGTATTTTTCCTGTTCGTAATAGAAGGATGCTATTCTGAAGGGATTTCAGCTGCATTTTAGAGTAAGTGGTAAGGTAAAGAGAAAAGAAAACATATGAAATTTAATATTTAAATTAGAAGGAATAGCTGGGCATGGTGGCGCCTGTAATCTCACAGGCTCAAGAGACTGAGGCAAAAGGATCACAAGTTCAAAGTCAGCCTCAGGAACTTAGCAAAGCCCTAAGCAGTGAGATGCTGTCACAAAATTTAAAAAAGGCTGGGGATAAGGCCCAATGGTTGAGCGCCACTGGGTTTAATCCTTGTACCAAAATAATAATAATAATAATAGACGGAATGAAGAATTAAGAGATATTTGTTTTTATATGAAGCCTACAAGACTAAATGTAGTTGTAAAAGAGAGCCTGCATGTCAAATAAATAAATAAATACATAAATGAGTGATTGTTACACTAGTTCAAAGGAAAAAATATGTAGCCAGTGGTGTTTTTAAAGAAGGGGTTTCAGATGGTATCCAAAGGGTGTATGCCCATAATGATAGGTCAAATCAATGTAGAAAATAAGTTTAAAAACATGAAAATGAATAAATTATTTAAAAATTTTTGAATATCAGAAAAATACTAAGGGGTTTTATCTTAAAAGGAAAATTGGAAATTTTTATTATTAAATATGGATGGGGCAGGGAATTAGCAAGGATAGTGGAATGTGATGGACATCATTACCCAAAGTACATGTATGAAGACATGAATTGGTGTGAATATACTTTATATACAACCAGAAATATGAAAAATTAATGCTGTATATAAGTAATAAGAATTGCAATGCATTCATGGATTACAAAAATACAGCGAGAACATTATGACCATTTCTGATTAAAAAAAAAAAAGTGAAGTTCATGGTACTCAGAAATATTCTGACAACAGAAATATTTTTTAAATAGCAGAATGCCAGGTGACCTTAAAAGGAAATGAGAAAAATACTGTGGCATGGGGAAACATTGAATAACAAAAGCTTTAAAAATATAAAAACATGAAATATCCATGATTGTTATCAATGAACATATAAGTTACACTACTTGCATAATGAATAGAAAGTCAGATAAAACCTAAAACAACTTAAGTGATGTCAAGGCTGTGTGGATACCACTGAATTCTGCATGGTGATCCATGGGACCTGCTATAAGCAAAAGCCTATTAAAGTCACTGAGTCAGAGAATGCTGAGGAAGTCTAGAAAGCAGACTAGAGGTTTCTGAGTCCAGTCCTCATATTTTAATGATAAAGACAGAAATGAAGTGACGTAACTAACATCCCTGAAAATTCTGATGACTCCAGCCAGATGTTTTCATTCCAAGACAATGGCTTCTTAAATAGGGCCTCAATGGTATGACTCAAGTTAAAGTGAGTCCTAACTTAGGTTTCCAGTGTTGGGTAAGGAGAGAAAGTGTTTAAGTAGTCCATAAGGATCTCAATGATAGTAGTGCAAAAGTTAATGGAACAATGAGGAAAGGGAAATAGAGAGACATTACTAGTGTGTTCAGCAGAAAGAGAGAAGGTAAGAAAAGAAATTGGGAAATAAAATTTAAAAAAAAAAGAAGGTAAAATCAACCCATGAGGAAATTGAAGTCATTAGAGACAGATCAAGTCTTATCAAGTAATCTCCAGTGCCTAAATTCTTCTATTCTGAAATAGCAAAAATGTAGAACATCTAAATGTATAAAGTCCAGAGTGGAAAGGAAAGTAGATCTCAACATAAAAGAAAGGAAAGTGAAACAGATAAAAGAGAAACATTAAAATTTTGAAGATAATTTGTGTTTTCTTTTTTTTCCCTTAATCTGGTATTTTGATTTTTAAGTAACTTGAAAGGAATGACTATAAAAATTTGGTTTTGGTGGTGGTAGTAAGAAATTAATTTTAATATGTATAACATCTATATAATGCAGGTATAAGGTTTTTAAGTTCATGACAATAAAAAGATGAGTGTACTGTCCTGGGTTAAACAATTATATTAAGATTTAAGTCAATACTGAATGTCTTTGATGCCAAATTGTACATATTTTCAAGTGTTTCTGAAACTGGGATTCATTTTTCATTGTTCATACTTATATATTGTGTGTCACTTTTTTTTTTTTGGCCTGAAAATGTTGTCATTTTACTGATGCATTCACTTAGGTCCTATGGCATTTCCAAACCAAGGAACTGAAGAATACACATCTATTAAAGATGAGACCATGCACTGCGATAGGAGAGAACCTGGGAGCCCCAGAACCTACCCTGGCTCTGGCATCGACAAGGGCACCATTTCTCAGGAGGCATCGGACCACTTCCACCTGCCCTGCCCGGGCTGCCATGTGCAGTGCCGTCTCCCCACGCTGCCAGGAAACAAAAATCGTCCAATCATAAATAAACCCTCTGCTGATGATGGTAAAGAATAAAGAGTCCCTTTTTACGAAATTCAGCAATACATCCAAGGATTTAAGAAATCTACGAAGAGTCATAGTTATTGAGTTTGGAAAAAATATAGTTTTTTGTGTCTTCTCCATCTTCATAAGGATAAAGCAAATATTTTATTTATTTGTTTTTCAGTCTTTGACAAACTAGTGAACTTACCCACACATCCAGGATACCTTAAGGTTTAACTTCACAATCAAGCTGCCATAACTTATACTGGTTTGGAGATAAAGTTATTTTTCATCCTACAAATCTAAAATCTGTCATGGATCCCATGTCAATCAGCCACTTCAAATACAAAAGACGCAGTAACAGGGGGAAAAAATCATGTAACTTGTACCATGCATATTTATTTTCAAATTTCAAACTTAACTTTTGAATAATAATACACTATTATTTGATATCTCATTTGTCTTTGTATTATGAGATTAGATAACAACGCTTCATACAAGAAGTCTGATTTATCTTGGAGGTGTCCTATTTACATTAATTATAGGCAGTGATCTGAGCAAGCTCCTGAGAGAGGAGCAAAACAGCTGTTCACAGGGTCAACTGTGGAAGTCGGCAGCACCGGGCACCACATCAGTGCTCAAGTATGACACACCAGTGCTCAAGTATCTGACACACTCATTGGGAGATGGGAAGCATGAGGGTTAGATGTAAGAGGATCTGTTCACTGGGAAGCCTGTTATTTCTGAAGAGGGCAGAATTTCCTTCAATCAAATCATGTTACAGTGAGAACAAGATAGTGGAATAAAAATTATTCTATGTCGATTTGCCATGATGTTTCTAGAACATAAGGCTGATTCCAACCAACTAAAGCAAATCATTCCAAATACACTGAATGGATCTTAAATCTGGCTATGGTAATTGCATATTTCTGACAAACTCCTGTGATTAATGTCTTCTGATGCTTTGCACAACAAACCTTTAAATCTAGAGGGTTTCAGGTATGTGGCTCACAGTTCATTCCCACTCTTCTGAGACCCATTCCTTTTGAAGTTATGAGAAATTCCTGTCAAATGATTTAATTGTGAATGCATTAAACTGAATGTCTGCTCTAATTTTCTCTTCTTTGTTGATGACTCACTTATCTCTAGTAATTATCTGATAGCAAACCGTGACTTTTGTAAAGTAAATCTGGAATATGTTATTTTATAAAGTGATGTATCACTGGAGTAGCAATAGTTGTCTTCAGAATTTAAACATATGGCAATTTTTTTTTCCTTTTTGGACAACCATGATTTCTAACTTGTTTTCTATAACATATAAAACTTGTGTCTCAATAGATGAGGCTGATTCTAACTGCTTTTTAAAAAAAAAAGAACAAATCTTCATTTCTAGATCTGATAAAAGGTTAGCGATCTTATTAGTTTTGGTAAAAACAAAGGCAAGAACAAACTATTTCTTGATAAGAGGTTAAGTCAAAGAGGCCCCAGGAGTTCCTACTCAATGGTGAATTTACATGTTTATTTTACAAGCCAAGCTTTATCAATAGGAGTTGTCAAAATCTAAAAATGTTTTCAGTACTAGCCTTAATATTTTGAAAAGCTTTACTTTATACATAAAATAAGTTATTTTTATGATTTTTACACATATGAAATTGATGAGTTAGATATGAACCTAAAGTATTAAACTTCATATTTAAAGAAAAGTTACATGTATGTAGACCTGGTCCTTCCACATTAAAAAGTGGCCTTTAATTCTTGTTTAATAACTCTGGACCAACTGGCATTTATTATAAATTGCCCTTGCCCTTTATTATTTACTTTTTACCATTGTTTCTGCATAGGTATAAATAAGAAAATAAAAGGAAGTATATACTGTTTACCTCAATAATTTCAATTTCTCGATTGTTAGCCTGTTTTCATTATCGTAAGCTAATTAACTTTAAGAATTGGGGGGAAATTTTTTAAACATAATGCAAAGTGTGAACTTCACCATGACTTATAGGAAGAAGAGATGCTTTTTTAATAACCTGAATGATTGTACTCTCAATAGTCCTAAAACTGCTTGCTTTTCTACTTCTGTGGTTGTCAATGAATACATCGTCTTATGAGTGTACTGTAACTGGTAGGGCAGTTTTCAAGGGTTCATTATAAGCTTCCTGCAGGGAAGCTTTTCAGGGAAAATATCTGCACTTGATTGAGTTACTGGTACACTTTACATTGGAGTGAATTTTCAGACAAAAACAAGACCAGCAAGAGAATGGATATGCTCAAGTCCAAAGCAGGTACTAGGTTTCATGCTCCTCTTCTCAGTTGTTAAAAATCGACTGCAGACAGCTACATGGACTTCCACTTTGGCTGCATCAAGTTGGAAAGCATCAAAGCACAACAGACAGCATTGCATTCAAAAATGCAACATGATTTCAGGCAGCACACAGAGGCTCCAAGGGTGGGGTACTTTGGGGTCAGGAAATGACCAACTCTAACACAGCAAGCAGGCAATCAGTGTTCACACGGCTTCTTAATCAACTTGCAAAGAGTTCTGGATTGAGTAGCTATATCCTCATATTCACAGGCATCCTACCATTAGAGAAAGTTAAATTCCTCTAAATGTAGGAGTACCAGGTTTAGCAAATAAAAATACAGATGGCCAGTTAAATTTTAATTCCAGACAAACAATGAATAATTATTTTAGTATGTCTCAATTATTGCATAGGCCATATTTATACTAAAAAAATCATTGTTTATCTAAAATTTAAATTTAATGGGGAATCTTGTATTTTATCTAGCAACTCTAACTACAGATGTATACTTCCTAAAGAACACATCTTCTAAAAGTCAATGAACAAACAAAACCAACTAGGAATCCTGTTGAGAAGAGGATTAGATTGGCAGGTGCTTCTCAAGAATTTGTTTTTAGGGGGCTGGAGGGGAAGAGAATGTAGTGGACAAATGAACAGAACAAAATGAAGAACTTTAGAAAGACTAATTGAGAGTTATGTTTAATAGATTTATGTTTAATTGCCAGATTTGGGAGTCTTTAAGAGATGAAACATTTTTATTGTTTCAATTAGTGTTTTATTTATTTTTATTGAAAAATCTACATGTCTTCTATATAATTTCCCTTCTCCCATCCCTAGGGGAGCACATTGGAAGGAAATAGCCATCAAAGATTTGGAATTGGTCAGTTAAGAAGCAAAGCAAGAATGGTCACAGAATCCCACAACCATTTTGTATGGATTATTCTAGAAGATTTTACAAAATATCTCCCCTAAAAAAGATTAATTTAGGGGACTTCAATCAAACAACCCCATGGAATATAATTGCATGTGTTATTATTGTAATATGATAGCGATTTAACATGTTATCATTATTACTCCTGTGAATTTTTGAGTATTGAATTCAAATAATGAAAGTCGGGGGTGGGGGCGGGAAGAATAGGAGAATATACACAGTATTTTTTTTTTTTTTAAGTTACTGGCCTGTATGTAAACCTGCTCAAGTCAAAATTTTTTTTGATCATATCTTAATAAAGAATAAAATATGCCTTCTTTTAGAGTTCTTAAAGAGACTAGAAATTAAACTCAAGTTGGCACATTATAAAATTACATCTGCTTAACAGTTAACAATTAGCATATAATAGTGTAAACTTAGGACCAAAAATCAATAATTAGGAAAACAAAAATACAGACTTTAATAGTTTTATGCATCAACTCTTGGATAATATAGAGCATTAAATAATATTTAAAATCAAATAAATTTAGTTCCACAATGGATTTTGCCTAGGCATCAAAAACTTTAGCAAAGAAGCAATGTTTAAAACGGTAATGTGAGGGGAGATTAAAAAAAAAGCAAAATTGGAAATTTCTGTTTCACAACTTATATGAAAGGAGCTACTAAAAATCAGCAACAATAGTTAGACAAATGCTTCTGTAAACATGATTCTTTTTTACTAATGTGACCAACATGTATTGAGGGATAGTAATTTCTTTTGCAAATGTTTTTAAAAATCCCAATACTCCAGTGGCCACTCTTGAGCTTCTGATACATGATGGCACATGTGTAAAACAGTGCCCTTGCTCAGGGGAAATTTGAATTAGATGGTTTTCCATGATATAATAGTCAGAGTTTAAAGGGGGCAGAACCCACGAAAGTGAGAGAAATATAAAGAACTCAGAAGTAAAAAAAATCCTAATTTAGATTAGATAGAAGGATCCTGGGATAACCAGTATTTCCTGACAGAAGGAAAGTTGTCTGGAGATCAAAGTTCATTTTGGGAGAGTGTAACTATTTCAAGTAAGACAGGTCTCCACTCCAGCAGAGGAAATTAAATCAAAATTTAAAAATCAAAGGAAGGTTAGGAAATGGAAAATCCATGTCATTGAAAAGAGGAAGAAGTTGTTATCAAGGAAAAAAAAATCCCTATTTAACCCCTGGTTTATCTCTAGTTAATCTTTTGATAAGACTGATTATGGAACTGATTTGATATTTTATTGAAAAATATCTGGAATATAATTCACTCAAGCAACTAGGATGACCCCAGAAGTTTTGTTGTTTTTTTTCCCAACAATCATCTATTCACTCTCAGAGGAGTGTTTTAAATGTAGTTTGAGTAAATGCATGTTATGTGCATGTTCAATCCATCTACTTTGGGTAGCTCAAGCTGTCTCACTTCAAAAAAAACTCCCATTTCATTGTTGAGCCCATTTCTTACCTATCGAGGTTCTTTTCAGGGATGTTCCAGCAATTATTTCACAGTATGTTATTATGAGGGCCCTTCTCAAAGCTAGGTTGCTGGCTCTGATGATATACACGCAAACACACCTACATACACCCACACTCTCAGCTCCTCTCTCTTTGTCCCTGCGGTTATTCTGACCCAAGCCATACTCACAATGTTAGTGACATCTGGAGAGGCTCCGTTCTGCAGCAGAAGGAGGACAATGTTCAAGTGGCCCATGAAGGCAGCCACATGTATTGGTGTGAGGCCAGACTGCGAAACAAAGCAACAGCAGTTTTACTCCTCTGCACCAGTGGGGCTTTGGGGCTTCTTCAGATAAATACAACTTGGTGAAGAGGACAGAAGATGGGTGAGAGGAAGGGTAAGGAGTAAGAGAAGGAATGTTTCGTGATGAGCTGAAACATTTTTCTACCTCTGTTATAGCTTGGATTGAAGCCCCATATTTCACCAGCAGTTCCATGACTTTGATGCGGTTTTTCTTGCAGGCAATGTGCAGTGGAGTAAAACCATTCTGTGCAAAAGACAATCAAGTTAGTTGAAAACATGCAGAAACGATTCTCACACAACTCCATGCTGGCACATTGCAGGCAATAATGTTACATCGTCACAAAATGTCACCATTTCTTCAAACTTTGTAGGTGTCTGAATTTGGAAAGAAAGGGGGCGGTGTGTGTTCCTGTGGGCACTGAATTTTGCTTCCTTGTGTCGTCGGGCCTGTTCTTAATTCTGTTTGTGTGCTTACAAAGCAAACAAAAAGAGAAAGAAAAATACACAGGCCTACTCTTCAGAGAAGGAAAAATAGAGGGGCAATTATATTTTAGATATTCTTGGATGAAATGACTTGAAGATGCCTTGAAAATAAGAATGTGTTTTCATGATGAAGGGTCATTCTTAGAGCATAAGAATTGCTTATCTTTCTTTGAAAATCTTTGACAACTGCCTTTAAAATAATATTTCAGCTCTGCTATCCTTTTCTTTAGAGAAGAAGTGTTTCAAATTACCAGAAATTATTATTTATGTTATAAATTTATATCCTGAGGTTGTTTTTCTATTGAAAATATTTATCACATATATGCCAATCAGACACATTTCATCTCATAAAGAAATGACTAAGTTCCTGAATATTTTCAAGAAAAAGGGAGAATTTCTGGGATCATTGCAAGCAGATACCTCTGAGAGGCAAGGGAAGGTGGGAAGATGATTATGAGGTACTTTGTAACTTTGCAAACTAGGTGAATGTCCAGGAACTGGAGAAATTATGTGAATTTTTAATTAATCCCAAGGTTAAACATTATGTTATATTTGTCATCTTTTTATTTGAACAATGATCCTTTATTGAGTTATATCTATTCTGCCAGTTAACAGTTTTACATGTCCCAATGGGTAATGATCATCTATGGACATTTTTATATATTAGCAGTTCTCAGGAAAACACATGGTTTTATTTAAGCTAATGACTTCTTATCCTTCACAGTGGAGTGATAAACATAATTAGTTCATTGAGTCATTTCACCTATTTATAGACTGTATAACAAGCCAGATATAAATAGCCACATGAACATGTAGCACTTAAAATATATCTGCAATTATTAGATTGTGGCATTTTATAAGCTTATTGAGCTCTATTCAATTAAAAATTAATACTTCATTTCCCTATGAAAAAATGAATACCATCACCTAATTGTACCTTTGGGGTATATTTATTTTCTATGTAATTATTAATAAATTGATTCCAATGGAAAATTTCAAATAAAAATAATAATTCATATTCAATGATATAAATGATTTTTCTCAACTTACATACTAATTAGAGAGGAATCTGCACTGACATAAATCATTTAAACGTGTGGAAAAAAAAGGATTTGCTTTTAGTTTGAGAATTAGGATACAAGTTGCATGAATTAGTACATGCCTAAAACTTCCAATGATTACTGTTAGAATATAAGTGAAGCAAGGAAGATTTATTTAATATTAGATCTTGGGAGACACAGAAGCTAATCTAAGGACTGCCTCTTGCAGTTTTCTCTTGAGCAATTCTTGGAATGGTTTCTATAAAATGCTTCCCAAAGAGACAGTACACCAGGCATCACTTTTCTATTAACCTATGGTTGGGTAATCAGGTCAAAAAGGAAAATCTGCATGTGAACTTTCACAGGCTTTTATTTTATACTATCCTATGTATTACATACAGTCATCACTTTTTCTTTTTCTCAAAAGAGATTAATAAAGTTCAACACACCTGTATTCTGACTCTATTTAATATCTAGAGATATCTAGAACTTTCCTTTTTTTTCTTTTCTATTTTCCATTTAATATAACTTATTACTCCAGAACTTTGTAACTATCTGTTTGCAATTCACTCATCTCAGGAATGTTACCTGGGTGTTCTCTTAAATCTATCCTTGCTTACCATCATTTAACAGCAAACTATGAAGGCATGAAGTCGGCAGGCAACTTGTGGGAGGTGACAAACTGACAAACTCGCAGTACTAATTATATATCTGTAACTATATAACTGCTGGTGTAGGCACCACTGGTCAATCAATGTGGATTTTGTCTCAATCTGTATTCGGTAAATGTGGATTGGGCCAGGTTTACCAGGGCTCTGGCGTTGGGGTTGGCTCTCTTGTCCAGAAGGAGTTTGGTTACACGGTAGTGGCCACAGTGTGCAGCAACGTGGAGGGCCGTCAGGTAGTCGAGAGTAACATCATCCACAGGTGCTTTGTGCTGTAGCAAATGCTTCACACATTCCACATGGTCCCCCTGTGCAGCCATGTGAAGTGGAGACAGCCCATTCTGTATGTTAAAACAAAGCAGAACTATGTTTACCATTTCAAAAATGACTTTAAGTTTGTGAAACACAGCAGAGTCAATCCTTGATCTCTAACATAAGTGATAGGGGGGAAAATAATATTGATTTGATGTCTGCATAAATAACAGATTATGTTCAATGGAAAGGAAAGTATAATTGTACTACTCTTAGGTAAAACACATATTAACATGCTTTTCATGAGTAATATATATGGCAATAATATATGTGGCAATGCAGCCTGATTTTATAATTATTAGGGCAGTATTAAATCTATAAAAATAAGTGATAGCTGATGTTTAAATTATTTGCATCCAGTTCCATACACAACAGTCGACATTCAATTAATCTCTCTGCCAGCACTTCATTTGTTATAGAGGGGGAGGTAAGTGAAGGAGGAACAAGTGGATGCTTCATGGAGGTAAAGAAACTGATCAACTCTTGGTTTTACGCTGCTCTGAAATTCCGTGATTCCATTTTCCAATAATATTATGTGCTGAGAGGCACGGCTGAGTCTGTATGGCCCCTGGCATTTTGCCAACAGTATTGATTGACAGGCGAGGCATTACTATCCGCCTCTGCCGCAACTTTTGAGTTCTCGCACTATTTTGGAGTTCTCGTGGGGATTTCCAGGGATTCCCCGAGAGTTCCCATTGGTTGGGGAAGTGCAGGAGGAGGGATTTCCGGGGGATATATTTCCGGCTGGGGGTTCCTGGACAAGCCTCGTGGCGCGTTCGGGAGGATTCCCCGGGAGCTGTGTGAAGTGTTTTCCTGCAGTTTAAAAATAAAGTTTGTTCCTGCTTCAGTGGCTCGTGATTTGTGCCCAGCCAGACTGCGGCAATTATGAGTCTTATTTGGGGCTTGAACCCTAGAGGAACGTGAAGCCAATGTGGACCATGTGTACTGACTTCACAATTTTGAATTTGAGGATCTGAATTTGTCATCATCTATACCGCCCTAAGCAACTTTAACCTTAATTCTTGTCTATCTTTCCCACCAGCAGAAATATAAGATAGCAGTGCTACGCACTGTTAATTACCAGTCTAAGTAAGACTCTCCTTTTTTTGAAAACACTAAATAAATAAACTGTATATGTAATATACATGTGTATATGAAATACATGCAAAACCAGGAAGTAAACTAGATTTAAGCAATATTTGCCCATTCTAGAGACTGTACTATTCATTTTTCTTATTAACCAACTCTAATATAGTCACTAGAAAAATGATTGTTGATGAAGTAACCACACTTTGGTAATAATTACATTCAAGAAAGTAAAAATTGTGTCTGGATAAGATGCCAGAAGAGACCCACACTCCAATATTCTCAATAAGGAGGACAATTTCAACAGTGAGAAATGACTAAAAATAAATGAATTAAAGTCCTGATTACCATAGTTAGTGGGTGATAGAGTTCAGGTGACTTAAAAATAATATTTTTCATTGTTTCTAAAATAATCTTTATCCAAAATTATTGCTTCTATATGTAGAAAGCCATTAATGAACAGAGAAAAGAGAAGCACATTAATAAGAATTTAACCATGCATTAGAGACAAAGATAACGTCTAAGTGAAGGACAAATACAAGTCTTATTATTTGGACTGCAGTTTTAAATATTTCTCCAAAATTTTATTATTCTTTGATGCTACTTTATTCACTTGAGATATGTAGAAAATAAAATATTCACCATTATAATCCTTTATTTTACTTTAGTTTATTGAGAACCTACTCAAGCCCCTATTCAAGTACTGGATATACACACAGACAGGGATGCTCATCTTCATCAAGGTTAACTTCTGGGTTGGAGATAGATATATAATTCAAAAACAATGAAAATTGAAATTAAAATATTTCACATGTTGAATCATCATTGCATCAGGGAAATCCAAAGCAGAAAATGGCCAAGAGAGTTTGTGGGTGTGAATGAAACAGTGTTAGGGTGGCCATAAATGGCCTTACTGAGAAGGTGAGTTTCGACAAGATGAAGATAAGAGAGCTGGTGTTATTGATTTGGGGAAAGAGCATATGAGGCAGAATAAAAATAAGTGAAACATGCTGTTTTGGGACCACAGCTGGCATGGCAGATCAATAGGCAGCAAAGAAAAGAATCATGTAGCTTACATGATTTAGGAGGGAGAGGAATTCAGAGAGGTGAGAAACCTTGCATGTCAGAACAGGGAATTCGACTTTATTCAGATGAGATTCTGCTGAAAGAATTAGGGCAACAAGATTGCAGTGATCCTTGTGTTAAGAATACCATTGTCTGGTTTGTAAATTAAAAAAAAAAAAAGAATAGACTGGGCTAGAGGGAAAAGAAGGGAGGTCAAATTGGGGCCTCTTGCAACCATCCACGTGGGATGGTGACTAGTAGTAGAGTAGTAGTGAGATTGTTGAGAAGCTCCTGGCTTAATGACACATTTTAAAGGAGAAAGCTATAGTGTTTAGGGACTGAATGTGGAGAGTAAGAGAGGGTTCCAGCATGATGTGAGGCATTTGGCCTAAGAAACTGGAAGAAAGGGATGGCTATGAATTGAGATAAGAGACACTATAGGAGGATATGTTTAGGAGTGGGGAAAATACCAGGAGTTCAGTTTTGAACTTACTAAATTTGAGATGCCCAGTTGATAGTCTTGGTGACTTGACATCAACATATGGAATTTTAGATATATACACTTGTGTCTCATCAGCATGAAGATGCTATCTAAAGATGGAACTATATGAGAGTTCATAGGGAGTGAGTACAGATAAACAGAGGAAAGACACAAAGACTGAGCTCCAAAAGTTCTAACGTTCAGAGACCTGAGAGTTGAGGAGGAACTCATTAAAGAGCTTAAGAAGTGAAAGCCAGAAAAACAGAAGGAAATCCAGAAGAATGTAATTTCTTAGAAGGCAAATAAGGAAGGTGTTTTGAGAAAGGAGTAGTAAGAAGTTGTGTTAGATGATAGTAACAGAAGAGAACATAGACTGTGTGGGTTCTGATTGAGAACTGAGGGCATAAGATGAAGAGAGACAAGGGAAGCTATGACTGAATGGCCCACCAGAACAAGAAAATTTGGGCAAGTGGGTTCTGGATAAAGTGAGCTGAAATATAAAAGGGGATGGTTTGAAGTTGGGAAGGCTAGAAACAGAAATAATAGAAGGTTTACAGTTATTGCACCAAGAGGCCAGGTAGAAGAATCATCTATTGCTCTTATCAAGATCATTAAAATCACCAAGAATTTGAAATGCATTGTGGTAAAGATTCATTTTGCTGAGAGCTAGAAATTTGAAAGACTGGGGGGAGGGGAGTTGTTTCAAGCAGGAATCATGGGTGATGCAAAACTGAGAGCTTTCATGGAGGAGGTGGGGAAAGCAGTCTGGTACCTCCCAGGTTAGAGGTATCATCTCACTCTGACCTGATTACTTCATCTTCTCCATGTTCCTAATCCTGCACATAGCTCTACTCTTTGTAATTATCTCCTTGTCTATCTTTCCCACCAAAATTTGAACATCTTAAAGATGTAAATTGTGTATTATTCATCTTAATAGTCCTGTGGTGTGCAGAACACTGCTTGGCACACTGTATTATCTCAATATTATAGTTGGATGCATGCTTGAGTGAATGAATATAATCATGTCATGAACAGTTTATGTTGGATCCTTACATCTGAATATCACTTGATTTTACAGAAGGCCATTAAAATAACCCCTTCTTGGTTATCCAGGGTCTTCATTAATGATATGACAGTTATGGGAAAACATCATAGACAAGATTTTTTGATTTGTGGAATAAAATATCTGCATATCCTAAATTTGATATACGTTTTTGTTGGTTATAAAATGATCAGTCAAAAATTTTATTTCCAATTAAATTTCAACCAAATTTTTCATAATTATCTCTGCATTATCCATCCCCAAATTTTGCATTTTAAAATATATTTTTATAATACTTGCAGTATCAACATGATAATGTAATTAATTAATTCAGATAATTTATTTCTCTTTTTTTATTTCTGATTTCAATCCACCTTTCCATGGCTGGTTAGACACATCTTTAAAGACTTGATTCTCTCTTTCTCTCTCTGTCTACACACACACACACACAAAATTAATATTTTAAATAATTTGTTAAATCTATTGCTCTTATAAAGGTCATTAAAACTACCAAGAATTCAAAATGAATTGTGATAAAGATTCAGTTAACTGAGAGCTAGAACTTTGAAAGACTGAGGGGGAGTTGTTTCAAGGAGGAATTGTGGGTGATTCAAAACCAAGAGCTTTTATGGAGGAAAAGGGAGGGCGGTCTGGTACCTCCTAGATTAGAAGTATCATCTCACTTCAACCTGATTACTTCATCTTCTCCAATACAATATAAATATTTAGATGTATATTTAAATGAGTAATTTAGTTTGTTCTGAATGATTTTAACTAAATAGTCAATTGAAATATAGTATAAATTGAAAAATATTTGCTTGTGTCAGCTGCTTTAGTTTTTTAATTGAACCAAGTACAAGCATCAGTTGATATCAATCCTGTTTCAGGGTGGGAGGTGGGGAAGAAATGAGGAAAAACATAAGAAGTGTACTTGGTCTAAATTGGTGTTATAGTTAATGATCCAAAAGTTGTTGCATATCCCATTATATAATTCTGGATGATTAACATCAATCTGTTTCATGATATTTTCTGATAACCCAAAGTAAGGCTAGATAATGGGGAACTACACCACAATAAAGCTTTTAAACTACATTTGATAATTAAAATCTCCAACAAACCAACTAACCATGTGGTTCTTATTTATATAGAAAAGAATTTAGTTCATGTTTAAGCATATTAACAAAATGAGACAAAAATACTAGAAGTATTATGCCATAAGAATAATATGCTTGTTGATTGGTTCTTTGTAGGTGGCCAATCTTAATTTATGTTTTCTGTATCACCACTCCTAATCCAAATGTAATCAACCAACACCATTAAGTAATTGTTTTACTAGTATTGCCTAAAAGATAAAAATTAGATATGCAAAAGATCCATCTTCTATTGCTATTTGTGTTCCTTTAAAAGATATTTATATATGTTTTTATGATTATCTCAGAGTGTCAAAAATTTAGACTCAGAGAATATAAAATATATTCTAACTTTTATATGATACTCTTATTTATGTATAATTATATTCTAGTTTTCACCTGTAGTAAAACTAGCAAAATATAGGAAGAACCTGGAGGTACACACTTAACACAACTTAATTGCATGGATATGTTCATTTCATTAACTTTAAATTGATTGGATTTATATTTCTTATTTTGAGTATATATGTATTGAGTAACTAGAAAATGCTTAACTGATTCTTTAACTTCAAAAAGAAAATAAATTTCTACAAAGTGACACAAAGGGTATCCTGGATCCCTTCTCACCCATAATGACCCACCTTCGTCCTTGCCAGCAAGGGAGCACCTCGTTCCAACAGAAGTTCCACCACTTGGTCGTGCCCACTTCGCGCAGCACAGTGAAGTGGTGTCAACCCATCCTGCCAAAAGAATTAAAGAATTAGGGCTGAGTTCACTTTTTTCTTTTCTTTTTAAACGGAGACTACATTTATTGTTTAAGAAGCCCTCTCTTGGTGCTTCTTAAAGTAACAGAACTGCAAATAGTTATAAGAGGGAAAAAGAGATGAGTGAAAGAGAAAACAAGATGGAAAGGGTATTTCACAAAGAGAAATAGAAAACCAAAGACAAAACAAGCAGGAGGAGGGCAGGAGAAATCCTATGTGTGGGGTTTCACTGGAACAAAACCGACTTCTGGCCAAGTGTTTGCTTTGTCATGGAGAAATAACACATTTTGCAATTGTTGAACTTGAAAACCCTGCTCACCTGGAATCACAACTCAGGAAGACATCAAGTTATACTCTTTTCATTTTGGTTATCCTAACAAAACTTTCACCTGATAATTCTTACAATTTGTCCATATATATCCTACTACTTTAATAAATTTTCCTAAATTGCAACCAGATGCTTGTGAATCGGAAGGGAAGGTTTGTTATGTTTGCCTTTGTCAGATTCTTCCAAGGATTTCCAACATATCTTACATAATTACACGATTATTTACATCATTACA
The DNA here is from genome assembly GCF_047511675.1 of Marmota flaviventris. Classification (NCBI taxonomy): domain Eukaryota; kingdom Metazoa; phylum Chordata; class Mammalia; order Rodentia; family Sciuridae; genus Marmota; species Marmota flaviventris. The sequence continues at coordinate 84,837,989 of NC_092504.1, forward strand.
TAAATATTTAAATAATTATTTCCCAAAGATAAAATTTATTAATAATAGAATTAAAACTATGTCAAATCGAATGTGATACAACCATATATTATTTATAAAATTTTCTGACATGAAAACTTTCGAGGTAGGTTCTGATTCCAGAACAATTCTCAAATGTACTGTCTCTGTTTTATTTTCCTCCAGAAGTGTGGCAAGGCCAAAAGGCAGGGTATGTAGGAAATATGAGGTAAAATACAAGGCAAAAGCATTGTAAGGAACAAAGAGCAAGAAGTGAGAGAGAAAATGGAATCCTGAATGTATAATTAACCCACTAAGAAAAAAAAAATAGAGATTATCCCTTGAAAGAGATGGAGAAGGCAAGTAGCAATCAGAAAGAACCAAGTACAGGAGAAAGTAAGAGTATTTCCAAGGCTTCAGTTCTGAGGCTCCAGAAGGATCCAATTCATCCAGCACTGTGACAGGCTATCTTTTTTGTCTCTTCTTCCAAGACCACCTTTCCAGGTTATGCTTTACTCTTAATAAAAATAATTCCTCTGAGTTACAACATTTCATTCTGATATAATATTCTGGGATTTCCATGCTGGATATTTTTCATTTGACCCTCCAGATCCACGCTCTGCTGCATCCTGACTGACTCTAGGCTGCATCAGTGGGCTACCCTACCCTCTGGCATCTGCCAGGCCAATGGGAAAGGCAGCAAGACATGGATGGGGCTCTCCAAGGGATCTCCCAAATCTGGCTGTGTGCCTTTACCAGATGCTGGAAGCCACCCGTGAATGAACCCAGTGGGCATGAAAGCCACTGGATGGGAAAGTCTGGTATCTGGCAATTCCCAGCTGCACTCCCAGCCTCACTCCTGCTGGTTTGATACCACCCATTACATATTATATCCGACCTAGTTCTGTCAGGTTCTGCACTACACTGGAGATGGGGTGACCTGCTGCAGCCACATGGCCACACAGCCTCTCAGAGACGGGTGTGGCTTGCCAAGATGCCAATAAACCTGTTGACTGCAAGACACCATGAAGCAAGACTCCACCCACTGAAACCTTATCCCTGCCTTTGATGTACTCTCCCTTATATAAAGGATCAGAGCCATTTTCTAGTGATTCAGTTCCAGCTCCTATGAGAACCTATCAGGAATTCCGCTTTCCCTTTCAAACTTAATTTCTGGTTTTGTCTCTTATTTCTTTACTAATTATTTCAAACTTTCCTTTTCTCAGGTAGCTCATCACCTTCTGAGCAGGAAACTATGTTAGCAGGGCACCCAGCACCCCACCATAACCAAAGGTTAAACTCCTGCCAAAGCAGCTTTTTCACATGTGTCTCTCCTTCATGGTCTGGGGGCCTCTTCTACTTCTCTTCTTTCAGGTCTGTGGTGACTAGCTTCTAGAGTCTACATTATTCTTTGTGCCCTCCCTACAGACTACCCATGACATTATAAATAGACCCTTTAATAAACTCTAATCAAATGATCAGTTTGAATGTGCCATCTGTTGTTGGCTAGGACCTTGTCTGGTATTTAAATGTATTTAGCTCGTATGAAGACACTGAATAACTAAAAGATTTTGCAACTTGGGGTACAGGAGAACTCGCATGACAAGATTTCCTTTCCAGAAAAAAGTACTTACCATAGGTGGGATTCCACATTTTTTTTAATGAATTTACCAGATAGGAGTCTATAAAGGAAACTGTGCTGGCAAAATGATTATGCTTTTGTGTCTTGATAACAGTACCCTGCTGAAACTACAGAGCAACAGTTGCTATAAAAGCTATACAATAACTGGATATAGTATGACTGCTCACATTCCTGGTGGATGCTGCAATTGATATCTTGAGTTTGAGGAATTCCATGTAGTAAGTGGAGCATCCAGTGCAATGAGTCACAGAGACCTGGGGAAAATCTCAGATCAGATGCCTGGGGCACCTCTCCTTAAGACTCAGCTTCATCACATATAAAACTGGGATGATTTTTCCTGCCCTGTTTAACTTACAGCATTGTATGGATGATAAGGTAGAGGATGGTGCCTTACATCACTTTTAGAAAATGTGGAATGTTGTTTTCTGTGAATTCCATGGAATGGTCATTGTGTAATCATGTTGAAACCTCAACATGATTGTTATCCCAGGATAACAATGGGAACATCATGGAGAACATTAAGATGCCTGGAAGAACATTAAGGAACAATATGGATTAGATTAGTTCTAAATCTTATGTTTAATGATGCAATGTGGCTGTTCTTATAAAAGACGAGTGAATGATGATCTCAAATTCAAGTTGCCCAACATGCTCAATCCGAATAGAACTTGAATCTTTTCTACAAAGTATAGTATTGAGTTAATGCTGAAAAAAATCTTGCCCTAGTTTTGTATTGATATTTTTACTTAAATTTTTAATCCTGAATTTGAAAATTATGCTTTCATCTCCCTCTCCAAAGTCCCTTTCCTGTTGTTCCTTTTTTTTTTTTTTTCACTAGGTTCATTCCACATGAATGTGCTACCACCATGATGTGGATAACTCTGACAGGAGACGATCAATCCACATTGCTGGGTTACCTATCTAGTTGGTAACTCAGCACTAGCTTTTTACATCCATTTCTTTCTTATCTTTTCCTTTTCTCCCTGTCTGCATAGGTCACTGTAGCAATAGCTCTTAAAGTCCTTTTATTATAATAAAATGTTAATAACTAAGCTGTGCATCCGGGTCATATGACTTAACTAGGTTGAAACTCATTTTTCCCTTCTGGTAATCTCATTTTTCAAATGAATACCTGTTAATTTCAGCATATTTTCTTACCAAGAAAAAAATTATATGCTTCACAAGTTGTTAGGAAGATGAAATAAGATGATATTCGTAGAGGGCTTAGTAGGGTGCCTAGAACATCATGTGCCTGTGACAATTGGTGGCCATTATTGCTATCATTTTAATAGTAGCAAGGGCGATCCCTCTTTCTGATATGATTTTTTTGTTCATTATCCTTTAATTTTTTATACTTTCATTGTTTTCATTGAAATCCATAATTCAATATTTTAAACATAATCTTCACATGGGGCCTCTCCACATCTAAATAATAAATAAGTTAAAAAACAACAAAAAAGAATAATGCCCTTAATAAAGCCTGAATTAACAAGTTCATTTTAACTATTTCTAAAATTTATGTTTCAATATTAAAATGAGGATTTTTAGACACTACCAAAGGGATCTGGTTAAAATTTCTCTGAATTACATAGTAGAACCTTGTCAGTGATGAGAATGTCATCAAGATGCAAATGTGATATATAAAATTTCAGAGTATTCATGGTCAATTTGATTGCTAGAGGAAATTGAGAACTCTGTGACAAAAATGAGAAAGTGATATAATCTTAAATTTCATGTATAGAAATTTTATTATATAATCTAAAATGAAAGTAGGAATAAATTAAATATTTTTATTTAAAACTACATTTTCAAAGGACAAAAGAAAAAGCAAACTACTATTTTATTTTTTAAAATTTTTATTTTACTTATTTATTTTGCAGTACTGGGAATTAAACCGAGGGCCTTGTGCATGCTAAGCAAGCATTCTACCATGGAGCTGCACCCCTGGACCTTACAGTCCATTATTTTAGTAATCAAATAGTATATCTCTGGAATTGTCCTCAATTCCAGACCATAGTCTTGCTTCCACTATTTACCTCCTATTTGAGTTTGTCTTTGATAACAGGGATATTGGTCTTCTAGCTTTAGCCAGAATGAAAATAATTTAACAGTACTTTTAATATCCTACCACTTAGAGTAGAGTAAGTATTTGAACTTAAGGGGGAAACATTTTGGTACTATTCCATATTGTGCCCAATACTGTACTATTCCATATTGTGCACAATCTTGGCATGTGCTGAAGCCAACTAGCTCACACTGAGCAGAGAGAGCTAATTTCTGTATATCTCTTCCCAATTCTGCATTTAGAGATACCATATTGGTAGCTAAATTGACCATGGTGGAGCTATTTATACCAAAAAAAAAAAAAAAAAAAAAAAAAAAAAAAAACCAGGAAACACTGCAAATCAAGATTTTTGTTTTCCTTTTGCTTTTCTGAGAACCTGTGATTAAAACTTTTAACAGCACACTGCTAACCTCGTCTCTTGGGTATTGGGAACTTTGCATCTCTATGAATACAGAGATCTAGTCTATTTTGTTAACTTGTATCTTCTGGGTTCACAGTACCAGGAATTCAATAACTATGTTTTGAAAGAATGAAAGAATAGAATGTCCTCACAATCCACACAATCAGAAAATCTTTCTTTTTAAAACCCTGAAAGTAATTTATTTGCTATATCTAACTATGCCAAGTAAAAAATGATCCAAATATTCCATTCCCAGTGCCTCCTAACACAGTGGATTTTTAACTGGCAAAAATGAATAAAATGAGGGTAATTAGTTAAATGGCAGATCTAGCATAAGAATCCATTTCTCTTCATTTCTTAGTCCTCTTTATGTAAGTACTAAGAATTGTCTGTTTGAAGTTAAACTTTTTAATTGTACGGAATGTAGATGAGCTACATAAATTGGAGCATCTTTTAAAGAGCTAAATAAATATTGTGGTAATCAATGATAATAAAATCAAACTGCCTGAATAATGAATGAATACTGCAGAAAAGCATTAATAAAAGGAATGTACAATCTTAGCACATTGGCCAAGGTAACAAATTTTTGCATTTGCAAAGTGCTCTTCCTCTAAGTAATCTCAAGTGTCTCATAGGGAAAAAAAAAAGAATAAGGGAGAAACAGTGTTGATGGTTATGTTAGTAATATAGCATTGTGTTAGGAATGTTAGTAATGGTGATAGTAATAGAGGAATATGCAGAAACTCTTTTGCTTTAAATATAAAGAGCAAGGGTATAAAGCATGCAGCTCTGGGAGTTCCAAATTGTATGTGCCCACAGCATAGCAAGGGAAGTGACATGCCTACAAGGCAAAGGGTGGAACCACATGAAACACTGAAGCAAAGACACTGGACACCACAACAGAGCTTCTGACAGATAAAACAAACTACTCCAGAATTCCCATGTAATTTGACACAGCCACCTTGAACCAAATGTCCTGGAGAAATGAGATTTAGAAAGCAATATTCTGCAAGAGTATCCAACACCAGAATTTGTAGTCCACGATGGGCGTACATTCTGGAGACTTAAAGATGGTGAGATTTATTTAAAAATATTTTCTTGCCTCAAGATGTGCAAGGGTACTAGATGTAATCCTTATTGCTTGGACTGAGAACATGAAGTTCCAGAATTATCAAAATAAAGAGAAATATTACAAGGGACATGGTTTTTTTGTTTTATTTTTTCTTTTCTTTTCTTTCTTTCTTTTTTTTTTTTTTTTTTTTTTTGATACCAGGGATTGAATCTAGGAGCACTTAACCACGGAGCCACATTCTCAGTCCTATTTTGTGTTTTATTTACAGACTAGGTCTCACTGATTTGCTGAGGCTGGCTTTGAACTCGCAATCCTCCTGTCTTAGCCTCCTGAGCTGCTGGGATTACAGATGTGCGCCACCATGCCCGGCACAAATTATACATTCTATCCATTAACTTCCATAGCTTTTTTAATATGACATATTTCAAAATTTTCATATTATAGGAATATTTAAAGTTTTTTGTTAAAGTCAATGGTTAACCTAATCTACTTCAATAAACCTAATATTAACCCACTAGATTATATTTAAGCAAATAATGTTAGCAATATTATTAAAAAAAAATTACAAGTAGCTAAGTCATTTACCCACTCCACATTTTTAAAGAAGGCAAATAAACAGCTAAGAATTAATTCTCATACAACCTTATGAGGTAGAAAGTAGTATTAGCTTAAATTCAGAGAAGATTAGTACATTAATTAGTACATTAGAAAATGATGGAAGTAGAGACTGAAATTAATCAGTGTCTTTTTCAGAATCTGTCCTAGTAACAATTGTACTCTACTTCTCATCATATTATCTGATTTATTGGGAATACATTAAAAACACAGAATGACATTTTACTCAAGTTTGAAATTAATGAAGGATAGCATATCCATCAAGATGATATTCAAGTAAATGTACAAAATAAATGTGGTTTTTTTTTGTTATTGTTTTGGGGTTTTGTCTGTTTGTTTTTGTCCTGGAGATTGGACAACTGTATTTTTTTAATAAGCATAATAGCAAATCTCCTGTTCAGATTAGTCTAACAAAATCACTTAAGAAAAATGACTTAAGGGGCTGGGGTTGTGGTTCGGTGGTAGAGCACTTGCCTAGCACTGAGTTTGATCCTCAGAACTACATATAAATAAATAAAATAAAGGTCCATTGACAACTAAAAAAAAAAGAAAAAAGAAAAATGACTTAGGAATTGATGTTAGAAACAAGATTTTCAGCATGTATTAAAATATTTTATGTAAAAGTCACATTCTCATAGCCCAATATTTTCTAACAAATTTGGGTTCTTATTTATAATTATCCAAAAGAGAGATGTATAAGTCCAATCTTTGATCCTTGTTCCCAGAAAATCAGTAAGACCAAAAAAAAAAAAAAAAAGTGAAACTATTACATTGAGGGGCTAACATTCTGTTTTCAGGCATTTCTGAACAAACATTAATTTCACTTTATGATATGAAGCTTTAAATATTGTATGAGATTTAAATCAAATCCAAGGTAGCAATTTCCTTGAAAACACATTGTCTGTGTTTACCGACTAGTGTTTTAAGGTGATTGGTAAGAGGATACAAAGAAATTATAATGGAAGTAAATCAAAGAACAGAGACACTCACCCTAGTTTTGGCATCGATCTGACCACCTCGATCTAGTAAGAGCTTCACCATGTTTGTGTTTCCCCTTTTGGAAGCCACATGCAGAGGAGTGATTCCATTCTACACCATGGAAAGACAAAACAGAGCAAGTTGGGTATGACGGCATGATAGCAGGGACTTGGTGTCAAAGGGCACAAAGGGCACAAATGACCACCTGGTAATTTGACCCATGGTTTCTACTGTTTCAATATCTTTGATTTTTTTAAGGACCAAAGAAGCACACAAACTACAAGGCACTATTGTTAGAGAATACAAAATGGAATAAAACAGCATAAATTAGTCAATAGCTATGAATGTATTGAACGTACACATTACAGTGAGTAGAAAAAGGGAGAACTTTGGTGTAGTAGAAACAAAAACTCAAATTCTATCTAACATAGATCCCTAGGATAAAATCTTTTGATAACATCCAGGCTCTTAAAAAGTCTGGGATCTCAAAGTTTTTTACACTTAGAAATAGAAGTACAGCTAGATTAGACAAAGGGCAATAAAGGGGAGGGAGGGAGGATGGAAACAAGAAAGACAGTAGAATGAATTGAACATAATTTTTCTATGTTCATATATGAATACATGACCAGTGTAACTCACATCATGTACAACTAAAAGAACGGGAAGTTACTCCATGTATGTATAATATGTCAAAATACATTCTACTGTCATGTGTAACTAAAAAGAACAAGTTTTTTTTAAATAGCATACAAATACACATATTAATATCCAATGGAAAATGATTCTTATAAACATATTTTTTAGAATCATGCAGTAAGAAAGGCAACTTGAAAACAGCACAACATAGTTCCAGTGCAGAAAACTTCTTAGGAGAATATGTACCTTATTTTGTCATACTTTTTTGAATATTCAAATCTTGCATTAATTGATTTATACTAAATACTACCACATGTGAATTTTATATCTTTCATGTAAATGAATTATTTCCATACCATTAAGCAGATAATACTCCATGTTATTTCTGTTTCTATATCTTAGTCAGACTCTTCGTATGAATGAATTCTCAATTCATTAAACAAAAAATTTCTGTCAAATTGCATGCCCTCTTATTACTGTAACACATACTACCTACATATTTTATGTATAATATTTCATTGTTTATTAACTTGAAGCTGATTATTCATCATTTTCAGCATGATCTTTAAACATAACTGCTCAAATTGTTGTCAAAACCAATAGTCTCCTCAACTATTGCAAATGATTTGTGTGCATGTGAATTTAGGACATTCCTGTTTTTTACTTGTTAAATCCCAAGAACTTCCTGTGATATGAAAAAAAAGTAAAAGGAAAATCTAGTACCTTTAGGAAGTTCCAAGAAAGGGGAAAAAATAAAAATAAAATCTTTAAGAAAGCCATTGGTGTTCACTTTTACTTTCATAAAATACCAGTTTATTGCTGCCTAAGATATGAAAATATTTCAATCCGTACCCTGGCTGTGAAGTCCACAGCAGCGCCCCGGTTTAGAAGAAGAGTTGCCACATTGACATTTCCATAGTGTGCAGCTATGTGCAAAGGAGTAAAACCACTCTGTGGAAAGGAAAGAAATGGCAGTTGACAATGCATTTCACTTTTTATGCTATGGTCACCAAACCAATGAAGAAAATCACTTATTTTACAGCTTACCTAATATATGAAAAACATAATTTAGATAATAAATGCTTTAATAAGACTCTTTTCAAATTGTAGTGTTATGTGGTGATAGTTACATAAAGAGGTAAATGCGCAATATATAGTTATATAAAGAAATAAATATTCTACATTCACTGGTATCATTATTTTTAATTATCACAAATTTTTATCTATTTATCAGATTTGCTTATTCCAAACCATGTTTCTTGAGTTGATTTAGCATAATAGAGAAAAACAAAATATGATTAAAAAACATAAAGTTTCAGCCATAGAATTAACACATTGTGAATTTTAAAAAATGTGGTTTTCTTGGGAGGTTTCAAACCTGTGTTTTTATTCTTGATTTGTAAAATAGCATTGGTTGACATTATGTCTTTGGAACTGTAAGAACTGAAAATTCTTACAAATACCTGTCATGGTATTTCCATATCCTTACAACTGATTAATCAGGCAATGTTTTATAATGAAAAAAAAATTTTAAACAAAAATTAAATAATATACTTGGTAGTAATAAGAATACAAAATAAAAGTTCAGCATAGTCCAATTTTGAATGCTAATTAAACTAATTTTTATTAATAAAATATGATTAAGGCAACCAGGTTAGATCAATTATACAAGTATTAGAAAATTATTTACTCTGAAAATGTTCAAAAAATAACATCTGAACTTTTTAAGTGAAGAAAAGTAGATATTTATTTATATATTTATTTATTTTTGATGAAATTTGCTTTAAAACTTTTGGCCAGGCACAGTGGCGCACACCTTTGATCCCAGCAACTCAGGTGGCTGAGGAAGGAGGATTCTAAGTTCAAGGTCAGCCTCAGCTATTCAGTGAGGGCCTAAGCAACTTAGCAAGACCCTGTCAAAAAATAAAAAAATAAGAAGGGGGAATGTGGCTCAGAGTTAAGTGCCTCTGGGTAAATCGCCAGTAACCTCTGCCCCCCAAAAGACATTAATTATCACAATAGATGTCTTAACTCTTATTAAATTACACAAAGATCTGATCATCTTCTTCACTCTATTTTCATTACTTAAAATAGTATTAAGTGGCTATGACATCCTGCCGTTTTCTGATTATTTTCTATTGTTCTTTATTATTTGAACTGAACTTTGATGTGTACCATATTACTTTAAAGAAATATTTTCTAAATTACAATCATTGTTTTTCTATTGAGTTGATATGTGGGTTTAGTGATTTTGTTTTTAAAACACTCTGAATAAGTCCTCAGATAACTTAGGTAACAGAAATTTTTCTGCGCTATCAGCAACATTAACTGCAAATAATTTTTACTGTAGAGAAGCAAGACCCAAAATGAGAATAGTAATTATCAATCCAAAATTCCACAACTGTAGTCAAGATATTTTTATTTTACATTTAGGTAATGCCAAAAAGTGATGTCAAAATGTTAAAAAAAAAAGTCAGTATACTCCGTATATCATTTTATAAAATGTCAAATTGTTGTATTTTAAAACATAATTGATTTTTTCATTTTTATCTTGATATTTCCTGTCACCCAGGCATATCCTGAATGTATGTCTATTATTCAAGTTATAATATAATTTCAGAAAAACATACTGATTGCTGGTAGAACATTTTCAAATTATTCAAGTATAATAATATTAGTTTCTCATTTGCAAAAATAAATGAATTTATCGTCTGATACATCCTCATTGACCATCCAGGTTAATGCCTCAGCCTGTGAGTCTTGGAACAGCACAAGACTAACAGAAGCCCTCTCAGAGGACTCTTCCCTGATTAACAGAGAAGTGGGAGGCAGAGTTCACCCTTCCACAAGACTACAGATGGAATGATTCCTATTCTTGGTGCTCGATTAACTTAAGAGAAATATTTATGACCAAGTACAACTCAATCCAAACTGCTGCTTTCAAATATGATACTTAGAGCTAACACTGCTTTCAAAAACGTATCATATTCACCAAAGAGCATCTAAAAAATTAAATGTATTAAAATCAGTAATCAGTAATAAAGATCAATTTGTACAATTCCTATTTGAATAATTTCACCAAAGTATTGATTTGGGGCCTCTGCTGTTTTTTGTTTTTGTCTCTGACCTAGGTTCCATGCATAGATATGGACCAAAAGAAGTGACACAAATAACTCAAGTCTACTGCCATCTCAAAACACAAATGTGTTGATAAAGAAAATTATAGTTTTAGAAATACATCTCTATCGTTCAACACTAAGTGTGAATGTTCAAGGCTTCATAATCTCCATGAGCCCATAATCCAGTAATCAAATAAGATGTTAAAGAATCCCCTCAGGGGCTTGGATATATCTCAGTTGGTAGAGTGTTTGCCTCCCATGCACGAGATCCTGAGTTCAATCGCCAGCACCAAAAAAAATAAAAAATAAAAGAATTCCCTCACTCCAGTGAAAGTCAAGCTACATGATCAGCCACTTGCCTTTGAGTATAGAATAATATCTATAATATACTTTCAACAATGTTTCTGTTAGGGCATGTCTGCAGCAATGGCCAAGGAGAGACTAGACCCCCCCACACACATATCCCACCCTGAGAGGTTTCAAAACTTATTACTCTTGTTGCTTGATATCATCTATTTTCACATGAGGAAAATGATTTAATGGCAAGTGTTTTAAGACTTATAAAAAAAGTAACTGCTTTGCACATGATATGCTTGATATGATTATTGATTACAAACAAAGTGATAAAGAAAAAAACATACAGGGGTAAAAGGCAATTGCAATTAGACAAAAATATAAAACATGGTAACGGAGAAACCTCTCTCATTTTCACTTCTCTAAACTTTAATCTGAGAATTCTCATTAAGAAATCAAGATCACATCTCTTCTTTGCAAAAAGTTAAAAGTAAAGCTCATTTATTAAAATATGTTAAGGAAGAGTTTTATTTCATGGTCTAGTCTCATAAACTTTAAATTTGTATTTAAATAGTTTCGTTGATTTAATAACACGTCAAATAGATGTTGCATTAAATATATTTGAACTATCAATTTTCCTTAATTATAAGAAAAATTTCTAAATGATTTCCCATTCACGGAAATTTTAATCATTAGTATGAATTAGTGAGCATTTATTCTAACTGGGTAAAAATTAAAAATAAATAAAAATAAGGCAAGTTTTGGTATAATCACAATACTGTACCTCAGTTGTCCTATTCACCATCATCTGAAGCAGTGTTGTATGGGAAAAAGAGGGAAAATATTACACAGTGCAAAATTAAGGAAACAGTCAATCTGCTTGCTGAACTGGGGATACTATTCCAACATGCCAAAATGCAGTCTACGCAGAAAAAAGTCCCAAAACACTACGCAATACAGTTGTTTCTTTCTGATTCTTTTTTTCTATTATTTATGACTGTAAACAGAAGGAAGCAAATTTCTCAATAGCCAATCCTCATCATTTAAAGAAAATTATCTTGCATTTAATTTTTTTCTAGTGTACCCAAATACCCCATCTTTCTGAAATACCTCTGAAAGTAATTTTATCTCTTTTCATGAGCAGGAGTAATTTTGCATTATCACCAGGGCCTACTTCTTTATCACTCCCCAGGAAGAATCTGGCAGCACAGAGTTCCTTTAAACAGATGCACTCAGCTTTTACCTTGGACTGGACGTCAGCGTTGTGGTCATTCTGAAGCAGGAGTGCGGCAGATTTGGTGTCGTCTTTCCTAGCTGCAATGTGCAGAGCTGGCAGCCTTACTTTGCCTTTGGTGTCATTCTCCAAGAGGATGGCCACCGCCTGATTGTGTCCTTGCTGGAGGGCCACAGCTAGAGGAGTAAAGCCATCCTGGCAAAATCGAGGAAGAAAAATATCTTCCATTAACATCCAGATTCTTAGGTTTCAGCTCCAAGCAGTGGTGTCTCTAAATTTTAAGGTAGTGATGAACACTGATAAGCAAGATCAGAAGCAGATCATAATTAGTCATTTGTCACACTGTGGACTAAGTTAATCAGATTTCTTTCCTAAATTCTGTTCTATAGATTTCTTTAAAAAATGTGTCCTAACAAAGCACACTACCTAAAGGGTGTGATTGTTTTGAAGCCGGAATGTGATCACCTGTATGTTTTTTTTGTTGTTGTAATTGTGTTTTTTTTTTTTTTTATTGATCACTTGTATGATTTTAATGGGAATAAAAATTAGAACAAACCCTAAGGAATGCCTGGTTATGAGAAGGAAAATGTGAGAAGACAAGAGTAGAACTTTAGAGTGGAACTTAAATCTGACTGGGAATCACAAATATGGTAACCACCACACACACACACACACACACACACACACAAGATCAACTATGCAAGTTGCTCAATGTCTCTGTATTGGCTGGGAAAATGATAACCATTGTGGATGGAAGGCTATTACCAATCCAATTTTGGAAGTTTTGGACATAATGTGATCTAAAACTCTTTGGCAAATTAGGATAATCATTAATTTTGTTCTAAACTAAATTTTATTTAAGAGCATTTAGATATAAAATATACATTCTATAAAACATTTATAAACTGATTTTTGAAATCTAAAGTTAAGAAGAGTGCTAAGCAAACAACAGTACAGATAATGCAAACTTAGAAGGAGCTTAGGGGTAAATAGACAACTGTGCTAGACAACTTGGAAGGTCATGTTTTCTCTTTAAAAACAAGTCTTTAGTTCCTGGAAAGGTGATCGGTAAATAGAAAAAAAAAATAGATATTCTGGGCTATATTTCTGTTAAAAAACCTCCTTAATTCCCAAAAGTTTAGAAACAAATCTTAAATGTTTCCATTCATATACAGAAGAGAGGTCAAGAGGATATACAGGTATATACATGGTCAAGAGCCAGGAACAGTGGGGCACACTTGTAGTCCTAGCAGGTAGGGAGGCTGAGACAAGAATATTCCAAGTTCAAAGTCAGCCTCAGTAATTTTATGAAGCCCTAAGCAATTTAGCAAGATCTATCTCAAAGTTTAAAAAATAAAAAAATAAATAAAATAAAGGACAGGGGATGTGGCTTGGTGGTTAAGCTCCCCTGGGTTCAATCCCTGATACCAAATAAATAAAGAAAGAAAGAAAGAAAGAAAGAAAAAATTTGAAAAGGAGGGTATACATTTAAAGATTGCATTATAGAGACAATGGTAATTTACCACAATGTAACTACTAAATTTGTTTTCAATAATAATTTTAGAATGCTAAGTGAAGCCTTTTGAAGGAAAATAATTTTTCTCAAATGTATCACATTATGTATGCAGTACTAACCCCAATAAGTGATTTTTTTTCTTTTTAATAAGATTAGAATTTTAAGTATAACTGATTACTTAACAGAATAGAAGAGTAAAGAATGTTGTGTCTGAAGATGAAAAACAGCAGCTAGCTTAAATTTAGAATTTAGGCACAGATTAAGCACTAGTTGAACAGGGAAAACATAGTGTCATTATCATATACATATTTAATTTTATTACCTCTTGAAACACTGTGATAGCTTATATTTTTAAAACTGTGAACTTTGATTTTTTTTTTTTCTTGGAGATGAAGCATTTGCTCTCAGAATGGAACTTTATTAGAGAGATATCATCCTTCAATTTTGGCAACATTCAGGAAGAAGGAAGAGCAGAGAAATATAAAAATGGAATTGGAGAGACAGAGAACTCTCTTTGGAGAATTTAATTCTAGATCTCCATCCAAGTTTTATTGGATTTTATTCCAATCTATACCTCATTTGGAATGATATGTTGAAATATCTCAACTAACTCAAGGAAATCCAGGTTAAATTTCAGTTGCTTCATTTTTCATCATTTATTTATCAATGCTAACTGCTATAATCATGAGAAATTTGCAACTTTAAATATTTCATCATACACATGAGTTTCACTGCCATCTTCAATGATTCCATAATTATCTGATTTTTAAAGTGGGCATAATGTCTTGATTAGTAATTAATTTTTGCAAATTAGTACTAACAACCAGTTCAGGGTGTCTCCTTTAGGCATAACCACATCTGTGCCCATGAGATTATAGCAGATATTTAGCAGTGCAGCATAACATACCAAATGACAACCAACCATATGCCACTACAAACATTTTTTTTAACAGAAATGATGGATTTAAAATGCAATGTGTAAAGTTTAGTCCATATGTGTGTTTTTTGATAATCATAAGGGTCAGTGCTAGTGTATTAATGAATTAAACTTTTATACATTCAATCAGGAAAAGTTAAATTTAATTATTAAGGTGATTTTTAAAATGAAACAAATAAGGTATGCATGTGTTTAAGCTAAGTTTCAAAAATCCCATTCATTTGCAAAAGTTGCATCTTGGTACAGAAACCAGAGAGGGTTTTAAGTTTCTTTGGATCATGATGTAACATCGCCTCTACCAAAGCAGAGTACATAAAGGGGTATTTTTGGAATCAGACTGAAATGCTGCAAAGGTCTAGACCAGAGGAGCCTGAGTCAGCTGAGAATGTGGGCAAACTGAGTTTACCTAAATCTTCCACTAGGGACATTAAGTCTATATGGTGACTAAGAGGGCTCTGGTGTACAAGTTTCACCTGGTAAGTGATATTGTCTTTATAAAGTAAAAGAATAAAACATTAGAGAGATTTCCTTGTTTTGGTATATTTTTCAGAGATACAGTCTCTTTGTTACCCAAGCTTTGCCTGAAGATATTCACATGGACAGAATTAGTGTCTCAGGAAAAAAAGGCCCCAAATCATAACAATCACTTTGTACTCCTATGGCAAGAGTGCAAAATCTGTTCTGAACAAAGAAATCATTTCATATTGGGCAGCTGTGTTTTCTGGTTCTAAGTAGGAAATGTGTTCTTATTAAGAGTGATTTATTGGGATTTTTTAAATGGAAATAAACTGTCAGAAAGTGATTTTGATTGGCTCCATAAAAAGTTTTCTCCCAAACAGCCTGGAAGTGGATTTAATAGATTTAATGACTTCCATTGTTGTGTAGAAAGAAGTTCATGTTCATTTAACCTAAAGATTTAATTGTCTGGAAAGGAAGCCATATTCAACATTAAAAATTATCAAGATGGTTTCTGGGTTACAAGATTCAAGCAATCCTATTTCACTTCAGGGCTGGAGTTGTAAAATTGTATCAGTGGAACTAGAAAAATAGGAAACAGGAAAAACAAAGCCTGAATACTCTGGTTAAAAGAGGTGAGGAGGGAAATGTCCAAGTGGAGGCTCCTTCCTCTCCTCTCCCACATCACCAACTCCCAGCTCTCCAGGAGTCCCCAAGGCATTTTCTCCAAGCTCAAGGGCTTCAGGAGCAACACCTAGAAACTACTGTCTTGGAAAGTCACTGGACTTGCCCCTGCATCTGCCTAGGCTAAAATGAGATGGAAAATACAAAGTAAAATCTTCTTATGAGGTGGACATGTGTAGGAAAGAAAAGTGATGTTCTGAGAGTCCCTGCCCCCTCCCAATCCCTCGTATGATTAGATGTCCTGAATGAACTCTTTGAAACTGGACTGATGTCAATCATGGTATTTAATGGTTGCCATAAACAGAGTTACACACATATGTCATATTCCAGTTTCAGTATAAATAGCATTTTAGTGACATTTTCCTCAGAAAATTATGCTAACACAAATACTTGTGAATTATTTCTGATGGTGAGAAATTGTTCCTTCAAGGAATTGTATTGAATTTAACCAGATAAAATATTGATAAAAAGAAATGATTATGATTCATGGTAATCTACTTTTAAAATGGTATAAAGATTGCAAAAGTAGAATACCCCAAATTGACACAGGCATGATTTCATATAAGAATAAGTGGCCGTGAATCTAAAGTGAAGGCATAAACTCATGGAACTGTGTGCACAAGCCTGGGTCATTTCTTCATAGCCACTCTGTAGATGTAATTATAATATAAGTATTGCCAGCATGTTTTAGAAAAGTTAATGGAGAGCTTTTGCAACTGGTATAAAGAACATGGACATTATAATCAAAGAACTCAAGACTTGGACTGGCAGTCTTACCTCTGTAGCAGTGCTCTGATTAGCTCCATTTTCCAGTAAATATTTTACAACATCAATGTGATTCTCCTGAGCAGCCATGTATAAGGGAGTGAAGCCATTCTAAGAACAAATGATAAAAAAAGATGACAGCTTTAATCATTTATAAAGCTTAAGCCATGGAAGAAAATAGCACAAGGAAAGAGACATTATGAAGTAAACCTTTCAAATGACGAAGCTACATAGCATACTTTCACACTGAATAAATCATATATGTCATTACTATTATGAGACTAGATCACAGTTGACCAATTCCCACAAACAATTCATAAAGAAATAAATAAATGAGGAGAAGTAACTATTACTTCTCTATTATAGTTATGAATTTATGCTTGCAATTCTAACAGCAAATTCATGAAATATTTCCAAATAAATTAGAATCTTCTTTTACTCAAAAAAATTAAAAATTAAAAAATGTCATGAAAAAAAGAAATGAGGAGAAAAGAACAGAGTGAAAATATTTTTCTCACTTTAATACCAGGGATTCACATTTTTCATCTCCCAAAACTGCTGAAGATACTTATTTATCTTAATCTACATAGTTCTGGGCTATGTAGATATTCTATAGAGCATATAGAATTCTTACTATACATAAAATAATATATAATGTCCTCTGTATTTACCAATTCATAAACTATTTAAACAGGCCTATATTGCCTTGAATATAAACAATTTAGTTAGTATTCTTATGGGTATAAATTATTGCTTATACCAGAATAGGCTAGAAGAAATTGCAAATTTGATTGAAAGTTAAAAAAAAATCTGTATTTTACCATTCTGATTGAAATAGCATGGCCTGAT
This sequence comes from Marmota flaviventris, assembly GCF_047511675.1. Lineage (NCBI taxonomy): Eukaryota > Metazoa > Chordata > Mammalia > Rodentia > Sciuridae > Marmota > Marmota flaviventris. The sequence goes on from NC_092504.1 coordinate 84,855,248, forward strand.
GGCCTGTACTGAACATGATTTTATTATTTTAAAATCATTCTGAAATGTTACCATTTTTGTAATTATTTAATTAATTAATTATCAAAATCCAGCTGCTAGTAGCTAAGTCATCACTGAAAAACAGCGAACAAGAGGAACACACATGTTCTCACGGAGCATACATTACAGGAATATTACATTATTATGGACTTGGGCAAAAATTCACTTAAATTTACAACATTATTCTAAAACTAAGTTTAAATTGGCAGGTTACCTTTTCATTAGATCCTTAGGAATAATATAAGCCCCATTAAGAAAAGAAGAAACACCAAAAAATTATTTAAAAATAAAGCTTGTATAATAGTTCATAAACTCTCAAAACCTAGCAATTCTCTCAAAACCACAAGAATCTTAAAACATTGATAATTTTCTCAAATTTTCCATGCATTAACAAGAATGCGTAAAAACAGAGGTGAGTATTCAGAGATTTTTTTAACTTAAAAGGAGAAAAATAGCATTGTAAAATTATTTTATTGACATAAAAATTCTTCTATATACGCTATGACTGTGGAAATAGTATTCAAATGCCCCAAATCCAGCAAAATATATACAGAGTGTACAAGCAGAATAAGTAATTTTAAATTTGATTATAAAAGAAAATCTGCAGGCTTCAAATGGTAGAAGAAAATTTAAAACTTAAAAAAGAAATATTATAAGAAGAGTGAATTAACAATGTTGTAGGATTCAGGAATAATTTGCTGGCTCGATAGCATACTTTTTAAAACATAGCAAGCAGGTGAAATCTTGTATATTTTAAGAACAATGAAGAGGTGGCGGAAGGATGGAATTAGAGATTCAAAGGAAGGGAAAGCCAGGGAAGATGGTTAAAAACAATGAGTGGGTGTGGAATGGGATCTTTCATGACAAGTAAAAGGCAGGGATGCAAAAAGAGAAAAAGAACTTTTAATCGAGTACAACAATTTGCTGACATTTTTCCTCCAACTGAATCTTATAGCTAGAATAAGGAGAAAGGAAAATAGTGGTTTCCAGATTGACAGGGGAAAGGAAATGAACCATCCTTTGGCCTGTGCCTCTACAACAGCCCCAGCCCTGAGTGGTGAGCTGTAGCAGAACCTCCTCTGGCTGAGCAAGGCAGCAAATGCTGAGGGCCAAGGAGACATGCCCACTATGACCCCAATGCTTCCTGACTTCCAGGCCACCCCTCACACACCTGGTTGCCCAGAATGTCTGCCTAAGTGTCCTTGAGTATGTTCCCAATGCTTCCTCAGACTTCTTCCTTGTCATCCTCCCAAGGGTTCTTTGGTTAGCTGAATAAAGGGCCTCATATATATCAATATCCTCATCTTTGGGACATGTAAACTACCTTATATGATAAAAGGTACTTTGCAGACATGATTAAATTAAAGACCTCGACACCTGGATTAGCCAAATGGGCTCAATGCCTTTGCAAGGGTCTTCATGAGAGGAAAGTAAGAGTTCAGAGGGAAAGAAGACGCTACACCTTGGGCTTTAAAGATGAAGGAAAGGGTTATGATTCAAGGAATACAGATCCAGAAGTTGGAACTGTCAAGAAAAATAGACTCTTATCTAACATCTCCAGAAGGAAACAACAATGCCAACCTTTGGATTAAACCCAGTAAGTTTAATTTTCAAAACTAGGAGAGAATAAATTCGTTGTTGTTTTAAGCCATTGAACTTGTAGTAATTTGTTACAGCAGCAACAGGAATCAAATACACACCCTAAGAGTTGCTGACTAGGGAGAGTGGAAGTAGGAGATGAACAGAGCTTGAATAGGCTGGTGGTCCTGAAATGCAGATGAAGCCAGGGATAGAAGAGCAGAGGGGCCGGCCATAGGTCAAGGTCCAGGCTTGGCACTCCTCTCACCATAGTTCTTGTGCGGAACTGTGCAGACTCCAAGTCTATATATGGATTTGCCATGTTGTTGTAGTAGTTATCAAAATAGAACACTTATTTAAAAGTTTGTTAGTTCAATCTATATTTTATAATTTTAAAAATTATAAGTGGGTCCCTTTTGCACTCTTACCTTGGGACCTGCAAGTATTAAAGGAATGTAGAGTGGTAGAAAGAAGAGAGAGAGAGAGAGAGAGAGAAAGGGAGAGGGTAGGGGAGAGAAATCAAGGCTTACAAAATATAGTAAACAGAGGGGAGAGGACCATGATAGGAAACTTTAGATTTTGGTGACAATACATCACAAATACCATTTGTGTGCATTGTATCATAACCTTGTGTGCCAGGGCTTCCAACAGAGGAGGAAAACAAATATTAAGAACAATGAAAATAAAGATGATCCACTGAGCTTCTGCTACATTAGCCACTGTGAGAAATGCATTCAATATATGTTCTCAAATTATAGTGACTACATGCCCCAATTTGCCTAGAATAGCCCACATTTATGCAAAATGCCCTGGAGTATCTCAGTTTGGATGATTAATGACCCAACCCTATCTCTAATACTTAGCATAGTGCTGCAACAATAGCACTATTTCCCCTATTAAAATGAAGCAGCTAAGGTCCAATACATAGGCAATTTGGCCAAAATCTCAGCTAATTATTGTTCATGAATAACCTTCTTGTAATGGAGTTGGGACTTTTTCTGGAGTCCTCAGCCTGGCTATGAGATAGAATCTCCTCTAGAAACTGTTAAAAATGTCTAGGTACCACTCTACCACCCTACTCCTACCAAACTGGAGTCTCCATGTACAAAGCCCAAACACATGCACTTTTTACAAAACTCATTTTTTTGAAAGCACCCAAAGAAATTTTTTTATAAGTGATGCAGAATGGTTGATTGGTTTGGGGTAGGAAGTACCATGATTGCATCTGTATTTTATAAAGTTTACTCTTTCTAAAATGAATACCTTGGCTTGGGATGGTAGGAGAAGAGAATGGAAACATGGTATTAATCAGTTTTTGCAGAATTCGCAATAGGGTACATAAAAGAAGGAAACATGAGCTTAGGCAACACTGGTTAAGAGATGAGGGAATTGTTTACTGATATAAAATACATGAAATGAGACAATAAAGATTTAGTGCAGATTCTAAAGATGTGCAAATGATCCTTTCTTACCATACTGCTACTTAACAAGAAATATCCCACTGGAGAATGTGAACACTCCTCTGAGTAATTAAGACAAAGCCCAGCAGCACATTAACACCATTGTAAATTTTACAGGAAAGCATTCATCTTCACACATAAGTGACTTAACCACACAGCATAATTGGTCTCTGTGTACATGCATTAAGGTACTTGGCCATATATTATGTCTCAATGTTTTTCTAAAATAGTCCGAACGCAAGTAGGTATGAAAGTATATATAGTTTCTTATGTTGATACTAAAAAAAAAAGTCAAAGATCCCTATAGCTGGAGTTGATATTGGTGGGTACAAGAAGCACAGCATCAGCAATTGTTAAGAGCATTCTGACATAACCCATAAGTACCTCTAGAAACTAATCATTAAATATTTTTGAACATTACCCCTGCCTGTAGGAAATTACTAATTATCTGTCATTCATTTATATTTATTCAACAGAAAATGTGTTTGGTGACTCTTCACTGTCAGAAATTGTTGTTTAGCCTTAGTGATTCAGAGACAAAAAATAAAAATATCTGTTTGTAAGAACTCACAGTCCAGAGCTAAGATGAACAAATTAGCAAACTACAGTTCAGTGAACACATTAGTTTATTAAATAATTAAATAATTGATTAAATAAATAAATTTTTATTTTTAAAGTGATATACTGGATATAAGGAAAACATAGATAAAGGACACAGAACTCAACTTTCTAAGGAAATTGTATCTGAAGGATGTTACTGGGAGTGACTCAGTGTGAACTGAGTCATGGAAACACCTAAGTTAGACCCAGAAGCAGAAAAGGTGTTTCAGACAGAAGAAACAGTATGAGATGAGAACACGTAAAACAAATGGGGACCTGCAAATAATTCAATGCTAGAGGGGAGAGGAGGTAAAAGATAGGCAGAAAACAGTCCCATCTGCCTTGCTGGGGAGTCTGGATTTTATTTTTAATGCCTTGGGAATCACTGGGTTTTAAACAGGGGTTCACCATGAACACATCTGCATTTTAAGGAAATGACATTGCCAAGAATGGAGAGGATGACATGGAAAGTGGCCAGACTATAGTCTAGCAGAGTGGAAAGAAGATTTTCATCATAATCCTGAGAAGAAGTGAGATTTAGAAATATTAATATGACTTTGGTACTTCAAAATATAATTTAGTATTCAGGCATTTATATTAAACTTCATGATTGAAAAGATTAGATGTGGTTTCTTTCAGTCTATATTATAGGTCATTGATAATAGTTATTTTTATAGATTTATTAAATAGGTATAACTTTTTTCCAAATTTAGAATCTTCCTGTATTTTAGAAAATTTAAACACATAATATTATTTTTTCCCAGTTATGTTAGTAATATAACTATGAGCCATACTAGACTAGGTTTTTTGAAAGAAACAAATATAGATCCTGCCCCCAAAGAGCAGATAATATAACACATTACATAAAATAGATTCATACAGAATCAATAATACACATTGCCCAACATGAGTAAAAGCCTATTTAAGAATGCATTTGAAAATAATTCTCAAGTCCTTAAAATGTTTTTTAAATTGAAAATCTCTTAGCTAGATAGATACATAAAAAATGTCAATGAATCCTAACACATTACCATTCAGCTAAAGCTGTTCCTTAGATAATTTTGTAGATCAAGCATAAACTAAATCATAGTCTCTGAAATATACTACTCTGAAGTCAAGCATGGAAATTATGAAAACTTCTAATGGTTTATAAATTAATATATCTGCAAATTGCCTATTATTATGTTATTTGTTCTTACTTTTAATTCAATATTGCAAAGCTCATTAAGTACCTTTCAATGATTAAGAAATTGTCTTGTTTTTCTAGTTGGAAATGCTACAGATGAAAAGGAAGTTGTCATTTTACAATTTACATTTTAAATAATCTTTAACCCAGAGACTGACTGATTGCCAAGTGGACTGACCAGTTACAGAGGTAAAGGAGAAAATTGGAGGTGAGTAGATATAGTAGTGGCAGAGATGCTTTGAGACTCTTACCATATCCTTCTTCTCTTTTGTACAAGTGTTATTCTGTCATTCTGAGAGGCTTTATTTAATTCTTATAAAAATTTTAGCATAGTATGTGCTCAGTCAATATTTTTAAAAGATAAACAGATAAAATAGAATGAAATACAAATTTCTCTAAATGCCTGTGGTGGTTTCAATATACATCTTGCAAATTTTTAAACACTTCTCTCAAAAAGTGGAGCCTAATTCCGCATCTTTTAAATGCAGGAGAGCTTAGTAGTTTGCGTCTAAGGTATTGATTATGTGGGATGGTTGGTATATGACTTTGAAGGCTAGGGTTTTAAAATCTATAGCCCTTTAGCATCGCTTTCTCTTTTGGATTATCTTCTCTGGAGGAAATGAGCTGCTGTGTTAGATGACACTCAAACAGCCGCTCATGTAGAAATTCACATGAGAAGAAACTCAGAACTCCCACCAACAACTAGAACCAACATACTAACTGGGAGAACAACCTGAGAGTAAATCCTCTAGCTTCAAAACCTTTAGCCCTGGGCAACATCTGCACTATAATCTCCGGACAGATGCTGAACCATAAGTGCATAGCTAAGCTACCACTGAATTCCTGATCCACTGAAATGGTGACGATAATAAATGTTGATTTTTATTTTAAACTGCTAAGTTTGGGAACAACTTACTATGTGATAATTGCTAACCAATCTAACTTCCACTGAGCTTCTACATGATCAGGCCCTTGTCCACCTTGCCAACCACACCTCTTTCCACTCTCACTCCATGCTACTTCCTTTTTCTTTAGGAAAGAAATTTACATCCTAGGCAGTTAAATTCAAATTTTGCAGTCACATACCTCTTAAAATGCTATCTAACCTGGAAAGTCTAAAAATAAAAGATTTATTGGGGTTTCCCTGTTTGAAGTTGACTGAGTTATGGCTCTTCAGCAAGGTCTTCCCTAACCCTAAATTACCAGGACAGTTTTGTTTCTGTTTTTAAACTGTGTTATGTATCAAGGAGCACATCAGGGATCCTCCTTGTAGAATGCTGTTTTAAGAGTTAGCAGGGCGGGAAAGCACAATGACAAAGCAGCTGTCACCAAGTGTTAGCTTTCATGACAGTGCTTCAGAAGCAGGAAAGATTAGGTCTTTGCAAAAAAAAAGAAGATGCAATAGGTAGCTTGTGCTTATTTGCCTAGATGAAGCAATATGTAGCCTAAGAGAGCTTTAACAATTTCAGTTTTGAATGTTTATAATACCCTTAATATTTGCCAGTTTTCTGAAAGTATCATGTATATTCTGCACCTACTGGAAAACACCATCAAGAAATTTCATGACCATTTGAAACAATAGAAAAGTGGGAATGGTTGTAGACAGCTCAGGGTTTCAAACTAGTAAAACCTGAATTGCCTTCTAAAGATGTCTCCTGACGTTTGCAGGCAAGTTGGCTTAATGATTTAGGCTTTTACATAGAGCAGAATTCTTCAGCATCCTTAACCATGACCTTCTGGGAAGCTTTTCATAAGATGCGACTGAGAACTGGTTAGTAACTACTCGAGGTACCATCCCTGAAACTATGCATCATCTTCTTCTTTGAATTAGCATTATGAGAGATAAGGTTGAGAAAACAACATCCCTAAATTATCGCCAAGCTTTAGGATCGGGATGATTCAAATTATTTCCCTAAATATATTGTGAATACACAGCTACAAAGGATGTTTTTCTAAAAAAAAAAAAAAAAAAAACCCAATGGATAATAATTGTAGTCACTAAAATAAAGACTACTTTCTGTACTTTGGGGATGTACTTAGAACAAAAGAACAAAAACTATGATTATATACTTGATTGGTAGTTAATGAAACCCACTCTCCTCATCATCTAACAGCAAGCAGGTCATCAAATAACTTAAACCAATCAACACATCACATTCTCTTTAATACAATGACTTGTTATAGTTTGCGCAAGAGAATTAAGCTGCTCTAATCAATCAAATACAGGATTTTCTTTTGGAAAACTGGGACAGACCTGTTCTCTTATTTTAACTGTGAATAAGGAAAAAAAAAATCTGGTTCCAATCCTGGGCCCACAAAGAAAGCCAGACTAGAATAAAGCTTACATTACAAATTATAGCAAAGGGAAAGAATTTGAGTCCTTGGTTAGAAATGAGCCATCATGGTGGAAGTAGGGGGACATACAGAAATATATCCTGGAGCTCACCTAACCTATTTAAATTTTCTACTTAGAAAGTCAAGAAATTGCCTTTTTTATTTATCCAAATAGGAGGTGGGTATTTTCCTTATTTGCAGTCAAAGGCATCCTAGTTGATATAATAGTTAAAGCAAAATAGAGCTTATATTACTAGCATTAGTTTTTTTTAAAGCACTTCCTAAGAACTTGGTAGAGTGTTATAAACATATCAGAAATAATAGTATGAAAAGCTAATTTATTATTATTTTGGTTAAAACATTATTCTATGATCCTAAGAGATCTGCATAAAACATCTAAGATAGGTTTATCAAGAAGATATATTCCATGCTTGTATAGTTTTATCAAAATGGATTCTACTCTCATGTATAACTAAGAACCAATTTTTTAAAAAGAATGAGTTTAAATTACAAAAGAGCAGACGGATCAGTTTCAAGAAATTAGGTCCTGCAAGTGATGAGATTCTAAAATATTTTTTTTTCCTGTGTAAGTGGAAAATACAAAATGAGGTATCCAGTAGTAGATTTTCTTCCATTGGTATTTCTGCATATACAATGCTAACTTTTATTTAAATTGCCAATAGAAATGTTAAGTTTAAGTCCTTCTCATTATATAACATAAAATTTTATAATAATGCCTTTATGATCCACATATAATAAATAATTTTAATAACACAAACTAAAATTAAATTTTGCAGATGTAACACCAGGACAAATTTCTATAGAAGCAATAAATTTTTTTGACTATCAGAGAGGAAGCTACCAGACTGATGAATATTTGAATTTTTAAACTGGGTGGAAATTAATTCCCTGATATGTTTCTAGACTTTCAAATTGCTAAAGAACATAGATTATAAGTTTCAGATCTTCAATGTGTAGTATGATTTGCTTGGCACTAGCAAGTGCTTTAAAAATGTATATTATTGAACAATTTCATAAGTGACCCAATAACTCAGAAGCAAGAGAAAATGTATTACCTCGAAAGGCAAAAATAACAATACTCTGCACAGTTCCACAACCCTGAGAAAATCAAGTCAGTAATAATCATCATGGGGTGTTTAATTTTTCCCCAACAGAGTAAAGTCCATAAATATGAATAATTATCTTGAATTAAGCCACAGTCCTAACTTAACTGATCATTTTTTTATGTTGAGGTTGATTAAATATAAGAATGAAAGAACTTTGACTTTCCTTAAACTACACAGAATAAGCTATAACTCTTTACCTCTCTTGTATATTATACCAAAAATATATTTTTAATGAATGATTACCAGACAGTTTTCTTATTTCTACCCACTGATTTGAGAAAATGAACTGCTGCTCCATGTCTCTAAAAACACATCTATCATAAAAATATCATATGATTCATTTAGACCAACTCATCCAAAGCCACCTGTTTCCACAGCTAGTAGGCTTGGCTTTGTTACTCCATGTATAAGGTAACAGTATAGCATTTTTTATTGCCTAAGACCTCCAACCAGAAAGTTTAAATCTTTAACCAGATGAAATTATTGCTTCCTTCAGCAAGTCGATCATTTTTGTCATTAATGATTACTGTTAAGATGATAGAGTACTTTGCATGTCAAGTCAAAAGACATGTAGTTTGACGGCATGCTGACACAAATACACTGACATAGTTCATGGGATTCAAAGATTTTTTAAAATTTCCCAAAGTAAAAGTTTCATTTCCATAAATTCCATAATATTTACTGTAAGTTTTCTCAGTCACTCAATAGTGGGAAGAATTATAAGGATATTTTTACCCCATGTCTGAAATTCACAGTTTGGATACAAACAAGGTATCATTTCAAATCATTTTACATGAATTTGATGTATATAGAGAATAGAACATTAGAACAAGACCTGGGGATATAAATAGGTTCAGTAATTTTTGAGTAACACAGGAGTTAAGCACATTGAAAGCATTAATATAAAACTCTTCTATTTCTAAGAGTAGGGTTTTGTCTGTGCTGACTTACCCTTATCAGAGCTCTTTCAAAAGCTTCTAGGGAGTTAGAACAGGTGGTGCTCCCAGGCAGTGCCGAGATCAAGAAGGGAAGTAACCCGAGTGATACACTCAATATTTAACAGCTGCTTAACACACTCTAGTTCACCATTTGCCAAAGATACAACTTCAAAGAATAAATATTTTCCGTGTAATAATCCAAACACATATGTAGATAACTAATGGGTTCACTGAGTCACATAGACAGATGTACGTCCTTTGGAATACTTATTTGGAATTTATAACTTTATAATTTTCACATTTATAAAGGATATAAGCCTACTTAAAACTATTTCGATTATATAATTAATATTAAATTATTATTAATTAATAGTTTGATTGTAATAAATATATTATTTAATAATACATTTAGTATTTTATATACATATAAATGTATTTTATATCTATGCACATTTATGCTTATACATACACACACACACACACACACACACGTATATATATAATTGGACCTTAACATATTTAGTTGATCTCCAGTAGTGGTCAGCAGAAGCCAGATTAAAAATTGGTTCAATAAGTGAACAATTGGATCTTGGCAACCATAAAAAAAGGAAATGTGATCGATGATGTGAATTCCCAAATTTCTAAGAAAAGGCAACTTGCCTTTTATTGGTTAGAATGTTGATTCCATACAAAGGCCAGAAACACAGAAGCTGACTGTCTAAATGTGCCCAAGGTTGTTCCTTGGAAGAGCCTGTTGAAGGAAGAATCACCAACAAGTGAGTGGAAGGGGAGTTTCCATTCAAGGAAATAAGCTCTGAAAGGTGTCAAGATGGATTCAAGATGTACCCTTTCAGAGACTGAGGCTGGCTCACTCCAATGGAAAGACATCTTACAGCAAACTTTTCCTTTAAAATGTGTGTTTGATCAGCTTAAAAGAATCTGTGCATATAGTTCTTGTTTCCAAAATATAAAAGGTACAATTTAAGCTACAATAAATTTAAAGGAAAATACTACCTCCAAAGCTCATCCATAAAAGCCATCCAACACGCTACCTACTTCTTATCCTATTGAAATTCAGACTTTTGATGTAAATATATCATGATTAACCTATCTGGATGTATTGGCTCCAAAATGTATTACCCTATGAGGCCCCCCAAATACTAGACTAACCTATTAGATGTATTTTCTAACACGACTGCCCCAAATAGTAACTGTCATGGCCTCTGGGATAATTATTACAATGTTTTCAAATGATGATGGCTTAATTGGCTGAATTGGCATGGTCATTGCCATTCAGAAGCATTTTCATCTTTCTTCTGCGTATGGCAAATGAATATTAACTAATCCTTCTAAATTTAGAATCAGATTATTTAGATGTAAGTACCTTTAAAAGTCTACAATTCAAATTTAATCTGTCAATGAATAGTACTTCTCCTTCCTGATGCTATAAACCATGCTAAGTGTAGGTCTGAGTAAGCTTTCATTGTCTGAGGTTGCTGACAGGGTCCTGTAGCTTGGACTCATGCAATTCCTAACTGCAAAATCAGAAGGTGACAATAAACTGCTAAATTGTTCACTGAGATTTATATTGTTTTAGCCACTTTCTCAATAAACTAAATGATTGTTACAAATATTAGTAATGGAATAGTTTTACCAGAAATTGCTTGCTCCTCATGTAAGGGAGAGTATTGAGCTAGAGACTTGAAATAAATATTAAGAAATGTAAATTCAAACTGCCTGTTGCATGTTCAGCCTAGACTAGCACTTGGCACATGGTACATGTACAAAGAACACATTCATTTTTCTTTGGGGCTGTTTGTAGCAAGGGCTTTTTCTAACCATTCAGCATGAAGCCCCCAGTTCCCAAACTATGTTATACCAAGGAAAAGTTGTATGCTGCTATCATTCTTCCCATCCCACCCTCAGATAATAATGATCTGAAAGCTTCAATTAACAATTAACCAAAATAACAGATGATGTTGTCCTCAACTCCAAACCACTCATTATCTATTCTTCAATGATCTAAATAGATAGGGATAGTAATAAGGGGAATGGAATCACTGAGATATTAAGTAATGAGCCTAAGGTCATGAAAGTGGCAAGTGACAGAGTAGGGTTCTTAACTGCTAGACCATACAGACTTCCACATCAACATCTCTGTCCATAGTGTCCCTGGAGTAATTCAACATTATTTTATTATCTTTTCTCTCTTACTCAAAAGTAGAGTGGAGTCAGCCTTGCTGTTGTTTCCAGTACTGATGTCTTTATTTTGCTCTTCACTGAAAAGATACATCTTTGTTGCTTTACATTTTAATGTCAAGGTTTTGTTCTATCACTTTCTTGCTGTTAACATCTTCAATTCCATATAGCATTTAAATGTAAATTTTTAAACATAAGAATTATACCAAGTTCTGTTCAGACAATGTACAGGAGAGTGTTTTGTACAATCAGATAGTGGATGAATATCTTTTGATCATATTGTTGATTTACATGTATTTCGATTCCTGAAAATCCAATTTTGAAGGGATGCTGTTTGTGAATGAAAAGAGAGATACTTTTATCATAATATGATTTTGTGATCTTTCAAATATTTAAAAAAATATTCCCCAGTGACTTGAAAAGAACAGATAATATCATTGAGGTCAGTCCTGCAAGCACATTCAGATGAAGCTTCAACCTGGACTTCACGCATGCAATTTTGTGTGGGATATTTAAAGTCTAATATGCCACTCTTAGATATGAATCCTACTACCTAGATTCAGTATTAGCTTTTTTAGTTGTAGATGGACACAATACCTTTATTTTATTTATTTATTTTTATGTAGTGCTGAGGATCAAACCCAGTGTCTCACACATGCCAGACGAGTGCTCTACAACTGAGCCACACAATCGGTTAGCGCGTGGTACTTATAAGACAGTGTTAGCTTTTTAAAGAGTAATTCATTTCTGCCTTTAAGCCGAAGAAAATCTCAGCCCAATAATAGGAGAGGACAACTATTTGATACATAGGATAGAATTATGCAGGCATTGAGCTCTGAATAAATTGGTAAACATGAAAATATTTAAATAACTGATTTGTAGAATTTTTGGATTGTCAATTAATAACTGCTTCTGTATACCATTCTTTTGTCTTTTCCTTTTCTATTCAGATTCTCATTTCTTTTCCTCACATTGGCTAAGGCTGAAGTGTAATGTCAAATAGTATCACTAACAAGAATTCTCCAAACATCAGTATTCTTGGTATATCAGAATTCTTGTTAGTGGCTCTAATGAGAATAACGAAGTAGTTTTTGATATATTCTGGAAGCAGTATATCAGTATACCTAGTTGGGTAAAATTTATTAAAATTTAAATGAAAATGTTATTAAAATTTAAATGAAATCTATTAGTTTAAATTATCACTTAAAATACTAAAATGTGGGGCTGGGGTATGGCTCAGTGGTAGAGCACTCGCCTAGCCTGTGCGAGGCCCTGGGTTCGATCCTCAGCACCACATAAAAATAAATAAATAAATAAAGGTATCATGTTCAACTACAACTAAAAAATAAATACTAAAAAAAATATTAAAATGCTAAGGGAAAAAGTTGTATCATGGAGAACTATATTAACTCATAAAAGTGCCACTAACTAGTTCTTCTTAAGACTTATTTTTGAGATTGATTCCCAGATAGTAAATATCTTCCCAAATAATGGTTACATGGAACTTAAAAAAAAAAAAAAAAACTAACCCAGGGGCTGGGATTATAGCTCAGTGGTAGAGCACTTGCCTAGCATGTGTGAGACACTGATTTCTATCCCCAGCACCACATAAAAAATAAAATAAATTAAATAAAGGCATGCTGTCCATCTACAACCACAAGAATTAAAAAAAAAAAAAGTACTAACCTATATAGATTAAGAACACTGAGTATTTTTTTAAATAGCAATTTAAAGTTATTCTCCATAGCTTCATATTTGCAACTTTATGCTCACTGATACTTTGTTCTAAATAAGATATATTAACACTATATTTTATATATTATATATGTATCTGTGTGTATATATATATATATATATATATATATATATATATAAATCATTTTATTACTGTATACAAACAAATATAAACAATACATTTTAGGTTTATAATATTTTATTTAGAACTTTCCAAGCTTGAAATTGTCCTCTGAAAGTGATTTTTAAAAATAGTACTTGGCCAAACCACATTTTGTAAATTAAATGACTTCAGTTTTTACCCCTCAGAATATCCAAGATGGGAATGCTCATTTTTTCCCCATTCGAGGAAGCTGTAAGGATCTCTAGGACATGGATGGCTATGTTCTAAATGTCCTATCAAATTCCTTAAAAATTTATAGAGGTGTTTAGACAAATGTAATTTTCTGTACCCAAATTGACAGCATTCTAAGAAGGTTGTGAAACAAACCAGTTACACAAACTGACTTTGTTTTATTCTTCACTGTGCCAAGAATAGGCAGCAGAGGGCATGAAGAAAGGCTGGTCTTTCAAAAATGCACTCTGACTAAATTTGGTAACAATGATTACTCACAGTCATGAAGCTCATAAAATTGCCAAGCAGTATTCTAAATGTTACACACAGATCAATCTCACAACAACCCCTTACAAGAGGTGCTATTATTATAATCCCATATTACAAAAAGAGGCACTGAGCACAAACACAGGACTAGTTGGAATCTGAATGCTAGAATTTGACCAGCATGCTTTAAATTTTGTGTTCTTATCCATTTTACTATGCTGCCTTTCTTGGGCAGTATTAAAACAGTCTCAAAAAAACTTCCCTTTTTCTTTCACGTCTTAAAGAGTAGAAATAAAGAGCAGAAGTTATCAGGAGATTCCAATTATTACATAGAGTTAAGAAGCTGTAGTTAACTGTAATACATTTGCATACAAATTTATATTGACATATTCAGACAATTATTGGACACTGCCCATTTTCCCAAATAAGAAAAGAAATACATACTAAGGATATGGGCTAGAATAAAACTTGGAAAGAAATTATTAAGAATTTCACCAACTATGAAGCCTTAGAAAAAATAAAGACATAATACAGTTTTAATTTTCATCTCTCAAGAGTGATTATGCAATTAATCAATCACTGTGAAGCTTTGGTTAGTTACTTAAATTCTTAATAGAATGGAAAAATTAATGCCTGATCTCTATGCAAATTATGTATTGAACAGTAATGAAATACTGCAAATAAATTCACTATGCTTATCAGCATTTTAGACATCCATACTGAAAAATTCTATTAAGGAACAATAATGATGTAATTGTTTATAAAACATCACATAGAATAAAGAGAATTTAAATAAATCAAAGGGAAATAAAAAATGACTACTTCTGAGGAAGGCCATGCTAGTTAGGAGCTATGAAAAGAGAATTATACTTTTTATTCCTCACATTTTTGCATTATTTTGATTATTTAAAACAAGATTGTTGGTGTCTTATACATGAAATTGAGACAGATGAACAGGCAAACAGAGATAAATCCTCAAAACATGTGGAAAATTTAACCAGATATCAAGAAATAAAAGTTAACAACATGACTTCAGGCAAGATATTTGACTCTGTGGACTTCAGATTCCTATAATAAATATTATGGATATGATGCCTCTAATACCCACTTCCAGTAAGAAAATTATAAGTAACCTTCCCAAGATCACAGGGTTGTGTGGGTTATGGAAGTAGGATTCAATTCCAGCTTATTCAAATATATGGAGAATGTAAGGGACATGTGCCCCCCCCAAATAAAACAAAATATTTAAGTGTTCATCTGTGGAAGACTTACCTTCAAGACATTTCAAACGCTGTCTATATCCTATTGCTTCTACAACTTTTTATTGTTATTGTAAAAACACAAAGCCCATTGCTAATTTAGAAGACTGAAAGTTTTTCAAATAGCTTCATAAAATAAGAAAAACACAAAAATATCCATCTAAGATGATGCAATATGTGGAGCCTTGCTCTAAAATGCAAGCTGTTTGGTTATTAATCAATTGCACATTAGAGGAAAGGAGAAAGGCTACCTCCATGGTCCAGCTGTCACATCTATAAAGAAGCATGATCAGATTCATGACTTGGAATGTTTATCACTAGCTTAACATCAAGGGACCACTGATGCAAGAATCTTTTCCTAGTCAGACAAATCATAATAGCATGTGACTAAAAGTGGCAAATCTCTGATTTGCTTAAAAGATCTTGATAGAGTTGAATAGTTTTTTACTTTCTCCAGCTCTTTCTTTTTCATGAGTTAAATTCCAGGTTTCTATCACAGTCCCCACAGGCTTTCAAGAGCAACTCTTATCTCCACTGCTCTCCTCTGCTTCTTCCTAACACTCTTTCCTTGCAATTGCAAGCTCACATTTTCTTCTTATTTTTAAGAATTAATACATCTAATAAGTAGGAAGTGGAAGTAATTCAGGATCTAAGGAAACAATAACCACTGATCTAGTGCTTCCCACAAAGATAGAATAATAGCTTTCCCAGGGAGCTAACAATTAAAAAAAAATAGAAATCACAACAGGAACTAACATAGAGAGCTCACTATGTGTTAAAGATTGTGATAATTACACTATTATTTCTTTAAATTCTCACAACAATTCTAAGGATTGTGATAATTATATTATTATTTCTTTTGATCCTCAAAACAACTCTAAATTTTAAGTTTAAATTGAGTGAACTGTGATTACCCCTTACCTATTTTACAGATAGGCACAAAAATAAGTAACTTATTCAAGTTACTTATGGGTTATGTGGGTTATGGAATTAAGATTCAATTCCAGCTTATCGGACTCTGAACCCTTGCTCCTAACCCCTGCTAAGCTGTTACCTGTCCAGATGTAAATCAAATGCTTATTTCCCTGGACCTGATTAGCTCTCATTTTCATTCTTTCAAGCCTATGAAAGAAAGAAAGAAAGAAAGGAAGGAAGGAAGGAAGGAAGGAAGAAAGAAAGAAGGAAGGAAGGAAGGAAGGAAAGGAAGGAAGGAAGGAAGGAAGAAAGAAAGAAAGAAAGACTAACTTTACACTAAGGACCTAGAGTCCTCTGGATAATTATTACTATAACTTTTTCACTTCTTGACATATGCCTCATATTTTCTTCCTCATCTAACTTTTTCTTCCATGAGAGTGTTGTCCCTTAAATGTGGACCCTCTCCTACCTCTTGCTGGCTTCATTGCTTTGTGGTCTCAATCAAGTCCACTGCTTTAATAACCATTTACACCAGATGACCCAGAAATATCTTTATTCCAATTTCCCTTGAAGCTCCAAACTTGTGATCAAACTTCCTATTAAAACCTCCTCTTGGAAAGTCTAACAAGCCCTTAAAATACAATTCTCCATGTCTACCCTCCTCTTCATCAAAAACCCAACACAACCTGTCCTTATCCACAGCTGTCTGAGTGGATTGTGTCACCATCTGTACCCTGAGACAAGGGAGCAAGCCCATGGTCATCCTGGACACCACCCTCCTACGCTTCTCCCACAGGTCACCACCAAGTGCTCAATAACAGGCCACTAACCTCTCAAAGCACTCCACTTTTCCCACCACCAAACCACCACTTCTCCATTCCCAGCTAACATTCCCTCTCACCTGGAATCCATCACTGTTTGGATTTGCACCCCTCACTGGCCTCCCTCCAATTTTCTAAGCTTCACTAGGTGATATTTGCAGAATCCAAAACAAAACCCTGATTTACCTGTTGGATACACAAAAATCTGCTGAGTGAGTGAGGATTAATTTCTATCGTTTTGTATTGGCAAGTTGTATTTAGTGTCATTTTTTTCCTTCTTTGTTCTGTGGTTTGTGTTTCCTGGTGATTTCACCTGGCATTGGTGCCATGAGAGCTGAGGTTTGAGGTGTATGCTGTAGTTCTACTTTTCCTTTTACTGCTGGAATGCCTCATCCTTTATTTTAACTCATAAGAAGAGAAAAGAAAGGGCCTTCGGTGAAAAATTGGACCTCTTATTTCTATTAATGAAACTTTAAAGCCTTCTTTGCCATTTAACTTTCTCCCTACAAGTCTTACCTACCTACACATTTAGGTTCCTTAAGAAGACAACAATATTGTACTAAGATAAGTTTATGAAATGATAAATAGGACACCAACCAAAGATTTTAGATTTGATGATGTTTTTGCCATAATTTAATTTTCTTTTTTTATGCCTTTACAAAATTTTTTTATTAGTTGCTCATGACAATACAATGATCTTGACATATCATACATAATTTAATTTTCAAGAAAAAAAATAACAACTAGGATTCAGCCTTTCCCAATCATCTCTTCTAAGATAAATGAGCATTCAGACAAAATGTTCTGATATTAATTTTGCTTCAAAAGTTGAAAAACTAAAATCAGAACATCATGTATCTTCAGATATGTATGTGATTGTTTAATGTACTGCTAATTTCAAGTTGGAGTTTACTGGAATAGGGGATAGCCATGTCTTTCTAAAAATATTCAATTCAGTTAGCCAAGCACATTGGGAAATGGAAAATTGGAGAAAGCATATTTCCTTTCACTTGGAGCATGGTGGAATAGACCCTCTAACAAACTCGTAATGACCCAATAGGCTGACATTCAGAGTCAAAGAGATAACACAAGTGTCCTGACTTCTTTTTATTCTGTGTCAAATGTGAGTCCCTATCTTCATCTGAACTTCAGGAATTTCTACTACAGATAGTGATGCTCCCACCTTAAAAAAATAAGAGTATTACTAAGAAAGCACCATATGTATATTGGAGGGGAAAAAACCTGAAGATAGAAAGTTTTTTTTTTGGACTCTTAGTTGAAACTAGACCATGGATCCCATTTTATATAAGTGTGTGTGTGTGTGTGTGTGTGTGTGTGTGTGTGTGAGAGAGAGAGAGAGAGAGAGAGAGAGAGAGAGAGAAAGAACAGAATGTTTCATTTTTGAGTTTTTGCTTCAAGATCCAAGGATGCCTGTGACCATATGGAAGCAATTCAGGGTAGTGGGCATGCTGGCCAACTGTGTGGGCTTTCTTCCCCTTCACAGTCCAATTCAAATTATGTGTGACAATGGGTTAGGGCCAATGAAGAGAAAACTATTGGAAGCTGCACCTGAAAAGAAAGCCATCACTAATTCAAGGCCAGCCTGGGTAACTTACTCAGACCTTGTCTCAAAATGAAATAAAAAAAGGCTAAGGTACATGTAGCTTAGTGTACAGCACTTGCTTAGTGTGTTGAATGTGTGCAGGCCTGGATTCAATGCCCAGTACCACCAAAAAATTTTAAAAAATTAAAAAAGAAGACCCTGAACGCAAGATTCTATCACTGGGCTGTAGCTTTATGACACCTGGAATCTGTTCCAATGACTGAGCTCTGTGGACACATACTTCTTGAGGAGCCTCATGAGAGCTTTTAGCACTTTCCTTCTTCCTGTCCTCCTAAAGGGCAAGAAACTTTACTGTATCCATCCTCCAAAATTTAGCTTAGCTTCTGCTATCTGAAAAACAATATCCTAGGATATTATTTACTTTATTTATTTATTTTATTTTTTTGTGGTGCTGGGGATCAAACTTAACACCTCAAGCATGCTAGGCAAATGCTCTACCACTGAATGGCATCCCCAGCCCTAACTTGCTATTTTTAAAATGTCAAAAAATGTATGCAACATAAAAAGGTCTGTTTTGTAAAATCAAAAGGATAGAGACTTTGAAGGTAATTTTGCATTAGTACAGGGGTCATTCTGATTTTAATGATGTTATATTTAGTCAATATATTAGACACCCAAAGGAAAAATATTCTCATAACTAAAATTCATAATTTTTTCAGAAAAAAAAATATTAAAAAGGAGGACCCTAAGTCCAAATTTTCTTGAAACCAATATCAAAAGGAATTCATGGTTTTCTTGAAACCAATTAAGGAATTCATGGCTCAGAATATTTAAAATTTTTTTCAAAAGCATAATTGTTTACAAGATAGAATTAGAACAATTTTTTAATGTTTTCTTTCATGTTTTGAACATTTTGCAGAGCTATAGCATTTATAGTTCATAAAAAGTACTAAGTGAAAATTTTCCATCTTAACTCTTTGCATAAATTCTACTTCAGGAGAATCAGCTTATATGGACCCGAATATGACTTAAGCTAGAAAAAAAAGTAATTTTAAAAATTAGTGGTGGCACATACCTATAAACCCAGTGGCTCAGCAAGCTCAAAGCCAGCCTCTGCAACTTAGCAAGGCCCTGTCTTTAAATAAAATACAAAAAAGGGCTGGGGATGTGGCTCAATGGTTAAGGGACCCTGGGCTCAATCCTTGGTACCAAAATTTGTACACACACACACACACACACATTCTTTGGGTCTAAGGAAAGGTAGAATTGTTATAGGAACTATGAGAAGGAATGTCGCATGGAATGAAGATTTGCACTGGAACAAGCAAAGGGACCATCTGAGTCCCAGCTTGCCATCAACAATGACAGAGTAAATGAAGATCAAAAGACATACACAATGGGCCACAGATGGAGTATGGTCATCAATATTATTACTTGTATTATTATTATATTAACATCTACTGTTAGGAATGATAGAAATTGCAACAAAGCTAATTCTTAATATATGAAGAGTGTGTGTGCATATGTTCAGCTTTTAATCATATATCTGTGAATTCCTAAAATTATTTTTCTTAAAAAAGTATGACCAAAAAAATCTTCTCCCAAGAAGTTTACCATCTTGGAGAAACTGTAGATACACAATAAGCCAAAGATAAGCCAGTATCAATGGGCAAAAAGCAAACAAAAACTGCAAGTATTTTAAGGAATCATGGCTCAGAATATTTAAATTTTTTTTTCAAAAGCATAATTGCTTACAAGATAGAATTAGAACAATTTTTTAAATCATGTCTTTGAGTCTAATAGATTTACAGTTTACAAAAGTAACCCAACAAATGCCCATGCAGACAGATGGAAAGCATTCATACTTGTGTGGAGCATGTTATACATCTAGTAAAGATTTCCTGAGTGTGCCTGTTTTTAGAAAGCTACAGTTATCCTCAGAACAAACAATATTCCTCAATTCACTCTGATCTGATTGATGTTCAGTCCCATTATTTCACCAAGACAACTTTCATTGAGGTAGATGAGACCTCCATATCACCAAATTCAGGAGACCAAAGAACCAAGCCAGAGAGCTACATGGTCAAGAGTAATCTTTAAAGCCCATACTGCTGACACTGCTGAATACAGAAATGTAAGTAAACATTTGTTCTTTGTTACAATAACAATTACATAATTCATTTAAAATAGGTAAATTGATTCTGATGGCATTTCAGGACTCTCATGAATTAAGGATACTGCCTACCAAAATTGGCACTATGTCATGTGACAAATGACAAAGATTCTTTGGTTGGCCAAACTTCAGTCAAGTTTCTGAAACTTCTTGGAGACCCATCTGTGCACTTCCTTGTAAAATCCAGTTTTAGCAAAAAGAACCCTGCTAAATCAGTCTCGTCATATGTGATCATCCTCAATATCTGATCAGGTTCTTAATCCTACGCCATTCCCCAAGTTGCGTCTGATCACCCTGGTATATTTTTTGCAAAAATCCTGATAGTTAGTTTCATAAAAATCTTCCTTATTTCTGATGCTTCCTCTGAGTAATTTTCCTTCCACTGCCCCCACACTGCTCTTCGGCCATAAATTCTCACTTGCCCATGTTATATTCAGAGTCAAGCCCAATCTCTTTCCTCCACTGATGGACCACATCACAATGACCTCTCCATTTATTGCAATGGTCTTGATGAAAGTCTTCCTTACCATTCATTAGCAAGCATCACTCAATAATTCTTTTTTTTAACACATGTGGAACTTATAATTTATTCAGAGAATGCTAAAACATAAAACTATTAACATTTGCTTCTCTTATAACCTATGGACCCCAAATTTTTTACTGCATGTTTATTTCTTGGAAATTTTCAGTCTTTTACATTCTTATTTAAAAAAATAATTTTAGTAGCCTACTTCAGATGCCCTAAAAGTATAATTTCAGACTATTCTGCATTTCAGTGCTTTGAATTATATAATATATTCTTAGAAAGATGTAGAGGAAGGCATAATTTCAATACAAAATTCAGAATTTATATTGGGCATTTCAGACTCCTATGTCTTTTTTGTGGTTCCCAAAAGGAAGTGCCTGTCCATCTGCCATGGTCATGAGCCTGCCTATCTACCCAAAACCTCATGATATCACATAAAGAAATTTGTATTCTAGTTAAAAGAAATAAAAAGAAAAACATCATTAAAAAAATATTTTCCTATATAGATGAAGATATTTGCAATCCCAAAATTTTATGAAATAAACTTTACATTTTACCCTATATACTAATAAAATACCTAGAAATATATAGAAAAAATAAATTTGTATTTTAAATAAGATAGAACTGTGAGGAATCAAATATGAGGAAGAATTCATATCAGCTCTCAGTGGCCTTAAAATCATGCTTTTGGGGACTTGCTTGTACATAGTAATAAAATAATCAATCTGCTAATATAAACTCATGTATTTTAATTTCAATCATTGAATTACTGATAATTCTATGTAATTATACATTTTGCCAATTGATAATGATGGTTACCGAAATTGAATAATAGCAAATAATGTCATAGGTCTTATCAAATGATTTAGGCATTTAGAAAACCATCCTAAAATTTGATTGATTTTTCTTACTCAAAAACCTTCTGGCTATATAAAAATCAGTTTGAAACTATTTACCAGGATTTCCTAAAACATAAATTTTAAATTGATCTAATAGTATATGTACAAATAAGGATTATTGTGATCTCTTAATGATGATATACATCTGTTTTTAAGATGTTACACTCTGGTATGATTGTGACTATAATAAGATAAGCTTTAGCTTATTCTCCTTGAAAAGTCGCCTAAGCATGTGCATTTCCAATAACCACTGTGGAATAATGGATATTATAGCTTTAACAAGCACTTATTTTGCAGCATTGGCAATCTATCAACTTTTATGACATTACTATGTTCAGCTTATCCATTTTGAGAATGTAACCTTGTTATTTTTATAAATACTAACAGCGCTGATGTATATGTAAATTTCCTATTAAAGTAAGGGAAGCGTTCTCTGAACAATTGAACTTAACCTGCCTTCATTTCTGTGATTTGTAAGAATTCTATTGATTGAGACGTGTAGTTAAATCTACACTTAATGAAATTTACTGCAACATCTTACACCCAGTTTTCTCTCACATTCTTTAAAGCAATAGTTCTCTGGACCAGCAGCATCAGAATATCTGAGAACTTGTGAAAAATTAAGATTCTCAGGTACCATCACAGAATGGAGTCACAAACTCTGAGGTAGGACCTAGAAATGTGTTTCAACAAGCCTAGCAGGTGATTGTGATGCAAGGATGTTGTTGGAAAACCTCTGCTCTAACAGAAAAAGATGCTCCCTTGGTATAAGACAGTCTTTATTCCTACTTTGGAGCAGTGAATTTTGTACAGTTTTTGTCTCCAAGCTTAAGATGCTATTATACATTATTGGACATACTAGTATTCATTATAGATGGTATCAAATTTTGAAATTTTATGTAATAAAGACTTCAGGCTAAGGCATATTTTTAATTCATATGAAAATATTGATGTGTATTTAAAAGTTGTAAGAAAAAAGAATTGTCACCACTTAAAACACTAATGTACAGTGTCCTACCTGTCACAATTTTAATGGATTTTTTTCCCCTTGTAACCAAACTAAAAGAAAACATGGCTGGTTCTAACCTTTGCCTTTAGTATTTCCTGGGTCTAGAACTTGTGTAGTCTATACAACCAGGACCACGTGTATGTGATGAATAAATGAAAAAAGAAGAAATAAATGTTTCTAAACAAAGGTAAGATGGTGATGTTATCTCAAAGAATGGATAAAAAGAAGCTGGCTTATTCTGTCAATATTGCCCATGATGTGGCCTGTGTACTCAGAAAATCTACTGAGAAACCTGAAAAAAATAAGAGAAATATTTTTGTGCATTTTTTTTTTATTGACAGCGGGGTAGGGTGGTGCAGGTCACTAGCCCCAAGGCCTTGTGTATGCTGAAGGAATGCATTTCATTAGTAATATACACAATCAAATCCTGAATATATGCATTATAGATACCAAGAGTAAAACTTTGGGTAAAACATTTTTTTCTCTCTCTTTACCAAAAAAAAAAAAAAAAACAAAACAAAAAAGAAAAATGGAGCCAACTTAATAGTAAAATTTTGATTAAATAAGAATTGTTTAAATGTTTTCTTAAGTTCATTAAGAACCTGCATTTCCTCTTTATTACTGTGTGCATCAGAAGGCTATGGGAGTGAATTCTGCCTATTTCCCTTCAGGTTTTAGTAAAACCCACATTTGAAGTTTAAGAAAACCAAAATAGTGTGCTTCCCACTTAACAGCAGACTTCCCCAGTAGAATGTCAATCTTTTGAGAATTTTTTTAAATTTAAGGAGAAAGAATACTTTCATAGAGCCATACAGAACTGGCATAAGTAATTCATATTCACGGATGTCACTGTGATTCTTTAAAAAATCACTATTCTTTTATAAAATACTTAAAAATAATGATAGACTTACATTTGTCAAGTGTTCAGTTACATCAAAAGGGAGATTACAATATGTCAAGAAGTAAAAAACTTAATTGCATGAGTTAATAAAATAATTTGCTTAAATAAATGACAGGATTTATAATAAACATCCCTGCACAGCAGCTAGATAAACATATTAAAGCAACTTCACAAAACCATCCCAAAATAAATTTATCTCCATTAGAGAAAAATCTGTAATACCTGAGACTGTGCATTAATATTGGCTCCTTCCTTAACAAGAACTTTGACAACTTCTGCTTGTCCAGCCAAAGATGCAATGTGAAGAGCAGTATTTCCTTTCTGTTTTGGAGAAATAAAGTAGAAAATGTTAGAGGTTCTCCAATTTTGTAAAAATCAAAATGTACAGGCATTTTCAAATGAATACAATTTATCATTTTATAACAATAGTAGTCTTCCCACCTACTTGTATTTTTCTACCATTGAAAATTGACAATTTTCTCTAGTATCTCTCATTTCTGTTTTTCATAATATTGCTCTAATGTTAAGACATAGGAAGACTATTCTCATTGAATAAAAAAAAATTGGGATGTGGGTGCATGAATGTGTGTGACAATATCTCATGACACTCATGGGAGTTAATCAACAACTAAAGAATGCATCTACAAGGAAGTTCTAACTTTAAAAAGAGTTTACTAAAACATTGAATGTATTTCACCTTGCAATGAAACCTAGGGATTCTCAGTGGTAGTTGTGATTCTAGATACAAGAGCATGTGGACACTACTCAAAAATATTTTGAGAATAAAAAAAATAAATCTTACATGAATCATAACATTGACAATGAATTCTACTATTTTTTAATACCTTTTTGTTGACAGACCTTTATTTATTTATATGTGGTGCTGAGAATCGAACCCAGTGCCTTACATGTGCCAGGCAAGTGACTACTGCTGAGCTATAGCCCAAGCCCTGAATTCTACTATTTGATACATAAAAATTTATCATTCACAAAACCAATTGTCATTGAAAAATAATTTAAACCTTCTGTGAAAATAAAATATAGGTAAAGAGATTAAAAATACTTGTGATGTAATCAAAATAAGTAACAAAAAATGGGGAAAAAAACCCCAGATATCTATAGATTCCAAGACAAAGTTCAGACAATAGTTCAATTTCTGCTACCAAGCTACTTGTGAGGCCACTAACCCTTCACTTACTATGCGGGGACTCAGTGTCCTTCTTATTAAAGGAATTTCTTTTGGGAGGGAGGTGCCTGGAAAATTCTACAACTCTAATCTAGGATTAAAAGAAAACCTATATTTTAAAATCTCAATAGAGTCTAAAAGAAAGGAAAAATGAAAATAATAACACTTCAACAACCAAAAAGTTGTTGGTTTAATGAATACACTATATTAATATGGGCAATTTTGGAGGCAAATAATTTTATTTACCCTCAAATATATATTGTTTAAGTAATTGTTTCACGCTTATTTGATGTGCTTAAGAGAAATATTTATATGTTCAAAGTAGGTAATTTACTACATAAAGTGAACTTATATTTTAAGTTCTTTTGAATTGCCTGATAGTTGTTTTTAAATTTTCACAGGAATTGTTCTTTACTATACTATAAGTCGGACTAATGTACATTTTGGTAGTTATGCATGAAGCATTGGAAATGTAGGTTATCTGACCATATTTCTAATTTATTCCTGAACTCTTTGTCCACTAAGCCTGGGCCTACACCTGAGTGTGTAACTTGTCTCTCCCCCTCTACCACAGAGTATTGTCACACTCTAGTTCTCTCAACAGGGTTAGCTATAGCTGGTTACTGATTTTAGTTTTCCAAATAAAAAGTTTACTTTTAACAGACAAACATCTGTCACCACTGATGATATTTTTTTAAAGTCTATTATTTATAACAGACATGTCAACAAGTTCAAATGTATTTTAACAAAAACAGCATCCACAAGGGATCATAGCTTCTAGTAATGCCAAGCATCTTGTGTATTTCTTTAAAAGTGAGTTCCAGTTGGGCATGGTGGGGCACTGTAATCTGAGCAGCTAGGGAGGCTGAGGCAGGAGAATCAGAAGTTCAAAGCCAGCCACCTCAGCAATTTAGTGAGGGTTTAAACAATTCAGCAAGACCCTGTTTCTAAATATGAAAAAGGGCTGGGAATGTGGCTCAGTGGTTAAGTGCCCTGGGTTCAATCCCCAGTACCCCCCTCAAAAAAAAGTGAGTTCCAAGTTCTTTATAAACACACATTTATAGTGAAAAAAAAATCTAATCTTACTCTAGTAATTCAATCCAAAATCCAAAAGCTCTTTTCCATTAAAGGATTCTGTATATTCCCATACCATGTTGAATGAATACATTACAAGATATGTCAATTTAATTAAAGTATGAAAATTACTTGTTCATTTCCACTGACAAGTTTGCCACATCAATTTACTTTTAAAAAATGAATTAATCTTAGGGAAAAATGGTATTATTCACGGAGGAATATATTGATCTAGTCCTCTTTGTGAATCAAAACAGGAAAGACAAAATATTCAATGCTAGATTTATTAATGTCTTCAGTCTCATGTCTGATAAATCCTTAAACAAAAGATTCAAACTAGTTTAAATGGGAGGACTTCCACTGTGGTCGTGTAGTTATGAATTTCAATGCTCCAGGGAACCTCTGAAATGCACACTGGGAAAAGAAGCTCCAAAGTAAGTCCTCTTTTCTAAGGAAGACAAGTTCTATCAGCATGAACATTACCTTAGTGGCAGAATCCACCGAGGACCCTCGTCCCAGCAGCTCCTGCACCAGCCCCACGTGGCCTTCCTTGGCAGCCAGATGGAGAGCGTTGAGTCCATTCTGAGAGAAGAACAAGCAAAATCTCAGAAGAAGAGTTATGATGAAGTGTGCCCATCGAATTCAAACACAGAACCCAGAGAACACACAGACTCTGGTGAGTCTGTCGGTCTGCCTGCCCGTCTGTCTGTCTCTCTCCTCTTTGTAGTCTCTTTAATCTATTCAGTTCAGAGACTGCCTTTTAGTGTTTCTGATTCCGATAAGCAAAAAAGTAAATATTCATCAGAAACATGAATTTGGCAACTTCATTTCAACAAAACATCTTTTTTTTTCTTTAATTAAGGAATCTCTACTCTTCTTTTTTATTTTTATTTTATTTTTACTCAAAACTGGATCAGAATAATGCTCTCATCAACCAACTATAATCTAAGTGAGGGCAAGTGTATATCATCCTTGCCAGAGGAATCTCTACTTTTTCTAATGAGAAAATAAAGAGAATAATTCTACAACATTTATTTTGTTGGGCAAAAAATAAAATTTTGCCAAGTTCCTAGAACATATAGAGCTTTAAATTAATCTTACTTTTTAACAAGTAGGAGAAAAATGTTCCTTTTATAAAGTTAAAACCACAGGACAATTTATTTTATTGGTGAATTATAATTACACATAATAGTAGGCTTCATTGTGATATATCTGTACCTGCACATAGAATAATTTGGTCTTATGCATATCCATGTACCTCCCAGTTCCCTCCCCAAAATCCCTACCCTCTACCCTGCTGGTCTCCCTTCTATTTTCATAAAATCCTTTATCCTCCCACCACCTCTTCTTTTCTCTCTAGCTTCCATAGGACAATTTTTAAAGCAATACAACTCTTCAATGATAACACTTTACTTAAAATACATTTTGCTGTATGGCACTAAACAGCCTTTCTTTAAGCAAAAATTTAAATTTTATCTTATATTATCTGTTAAAACTATAACATCTGGTTCCTATCTATATAAATCTGTAAAAAGTTTTTTACTGCAGCATTGAAAAAACTCATTTAGCACATCATTATTTAACATAATATACAGTCAATGCAATCTTTACCAAAGTATCAATGATATTTTTCATAGAAATACAAAAATCACTCCTGAAATTCATGATACCACAAAAGACCCCCAAAACTAAACAATCTTAAACAAACAAACAAAAACCCAGAAGGCATCATACTATTTGACTTCAGAATATATTACAAAGTTATAGTACCCAAAACAGCATGCCCCTGGTGTAAAAACAAACACATACACTTATAGAACAGAGAACCCCAAAAGAAATCAACACACTTGGCCAACTGTTTTTCAACAAAGGTGCCAAGAATACACATTTGGAAAAGGGTGCCTTTTTCAAGAACTGGGGCCAGGAAAACTTGATATCCATGTGCAGAACAATGAAGCTAGACCTCTGTCTCTCACTAATTCCAAAAATCAACACAAAATAGATTAAAAACTTAAATATAAAACCACAAACTATAAAGCTACTAGAAGAAAATACAAAGCAAATGCTTTGTGACATTCACTGGCCAGAGCAGGATTTTTTTTTTTTTTTTTTTTTTTGGAAAGGACTTCAATAACACACAACAAAAGCAAAAATAGACAAATGAGATTACATCAAACTACAAAGCTTCTTCTGCTCAGCAAAGGAAATAGTCAGCAGAGTGAGAGACAATATTTTAAAAAGACAGAAAATATTTGCAACTACATATGAAGTTTGAAAGTAGATCTGATCATACATAGAAGAAGAAACATAGCTGGGTGTGGTGGCCCACACCTGCAATCCCAGCAGCTCAGGAGGCTGAGTCAGGAGAACCTCGAGTTCAAAGCCAGCCTCAACAACTTAGCAAGGTCTAAGCAACTCAGTGAGACCCTGTCTCTAAATAAAAAACTGTAAAAAAAAAAAAGGGGGGGGGGGTCTGGCTCAGTGGTTAATCCCCAATTGAACCCTTGGGTTCAATCCCCAATACTAAAAAGAAGAAGAAGAAACATATTAATATATTTGCTGTACAGTAATTATACTTAATGATTTTTAAATTTTTTTTTAGTTGCTGATGGACCTTTATTCATTTATTTGTATGTGGTGCTGAGGATGGAACCTAGGGCCCCACACATGTGAGGGAAGCGCTCTACCACTGAGCCCCAAGCCCAGCCCTTACTTAATGATTTTGATATAGAAAGTAGTCAGCCTTTTATGTTTCAATAAAGAAAATAGGTAATGTTTGCTTTTTTTTTTCCTTTGCAAAACAGCCCTGGTTCCTCATCCACATTTAACTTTGAGTAGCCAATAAAGTTGTTCTACAAAACATGCCTGTATGGTTTGGGCCCATTTACTGACACCAAATGGTAGAAAGTGAAGAACTTCTAATATTTTTTATTACATTCCTAGAAAAATTAACAAATGAATCAAAAAGATAATAAAAACTTGAAAAAGGTTTTGATTGCCCCTTGCATTCAAGCAGTATGAAAATGTTAACGATGTTAAATACAGACAGGTGATTCACAAATGAAAATTGGTTTTTGCTCCTACTACCAGATCAAGGAAAGCATTACATTATAAAGTTGTTTTCTGATCTAATTATTGAACATCTAATCTCTTTGGTAATAGGTAATTATAACTGATATACACCTATTCTGGGGACAAGCAGAATGACCATAAGGTAGGAATTTAAAGGTGATAGTTAAGGTACTTAAGAGTTTAATCTTAACTGTTGTATCAAGAAATTTGTAATGTTTTGAACAACCAACAATAAAAAATTAAAAAAAAAAGAGTTTAATCTTTTCTGATACCTTCTGATTGCTACATATTCTTCTGCATAGCCATCACTGACTTTCCCACACTTTTTAAAGAAGTCTTTGGCTCTGTATATGGAGAATTGTGTAAACGTTTTGGAGTATGGATCAGTTACTTCAGTAAGAATCAAATGTTCCAGCAAATGGAAGTTGTCCAGATGGCCCAGGAAGCAAAAAGGTAAGGAATGTCACATTTGAAGATGTCTGTGGTTAGCAGTAGGCTTCTTTCCTTTCTCTGCTTCAATCGGGTTTTAGAACCCAAGAATTTCAAAGGACTGTTTAGATTATCCATGGTAATGATTCACTTCCTACTCAGCTCCAGGCCCTAGACAGAGCATCTACTCCATAAATACTGCCAGATAAATGAATTAATCTAAAGAGGAAATGTTTGGTAAAGACTACTTTTATAAAAAAAATTAAAACTATTTAATGCATTTTATATAAAAAGATAATGGTCTCTATGATTTATAAACTTGCTTATATCAGGGCTTTTGTCCAAATGGGATTAGACATTTTTGATTTGGAGATATTTTTTTCCAGGTGTCTGAGGCATGATGGAAACACCAGATTTATTCTGCCAGAACATATCATCTCTCTAAAATCTCATGTCATATAATTCAGGAGTCTTCTAACTTTAGAGGCAAATGTTAAACTTGGTTAAGTGACAAAATCTACATGGATGACTTTCTGTATTGATCCACTCTTTTTTTTTTTTTTTTAAATAAGTACCAGGAATTGAACCCAGGGATTCTCTACCACTGAGCTATATCCCCAAGAGACATATCCCACCCACCCCCTTTTTTTTTCAAATTATTTTGAGACAGGGTCTTGCTAAATTGCCCAGGCTGGCCTCAGCCTCCTGAGTCACAGGGATTACAGGCATGTGCCACACTGCTTGACCAATCTCCCTCCCTCCCTCCATTCTTTCCTTCCTTCCTTCCTTCCTTCTTTTCTTCCTCCCTCCTTCCCTCCATTCCTTCCTCTCTGTGGTACTTGGGATTAAACCTAGATCTTTGCACATGCTAGGCAAATGCTTTACCACTGAGCTACATCTTCAAAGCTGTTGATCCACATTTTATGAATGTCCTTTCTAAGACAAGAGGAATGAGGTATTAAATTATTTTATCTCCTCTACTCTCTTTTAGTTTAAAAAATGGACCATTTTGATGATCATTTATGCCTCATTAGATAACCAAAGTGATCACTTTAGCTTTGCGGGGAGGGCAGGGTGTACCAGGGGATTGAACTCAGAGTCATATCACCACTGAGCCACATCTCCAGCACTATTTTGTATTTTATTTAGAGGCAGGGTCTCACTGAGTTGCTTAGTGCCTTTTGCTGAAGCTGGCTTTGAACTGCTATCCTCCTGCCTCAGCCTCCAGAGCTGCTGATGTGTGCCATATGCCCAGCTAACTAGCTTTTTAAAAAGTGGTCTTATCTGATGTCAATGTTTACTAGATGTTAGAAAAAGAAAGTTTAACCTGTAAATTGAAATCACCAACCAGCTGAGGGAAGATGGAGAAGGGTTTCCCATCTAGAACAATCAGAGCACTCTAAGCAATTACTCCAAACAGATTCAACTCTGTGGTTAAGCCTCTGGCCTCTGAGCTATTATCAGCTGAAGGAGGAAAAGAAGGAAGCATCTTCACAATATTTGCCAGTAATTTCCCTTCCAGTTTCTTAATTTTAGTATTTCCCCCATTATCATATCCCTGGCATAGGAAAATTAATTTTACTACAAAAATTAAAAATCAGGACTTTTGCACCCAGACTGTCAGTGGTTAAACATTTACAGACAATATCACTGTTTGAATGGCAAAGTTGAAGGTGCTTTGACATTTTTTAAAAAATATGAGCTGGAAAGATGGCTCCTCAAAAGCCAAATTCTCTAAAGTAGAGTAGCCTCAATCTGTTCTTTACTTAGCTCTAAAATTCTAAAATACAGATAACAGATGGAATCTACCAATAGGAAATCTTGTTTATATTTCTAATATACAGTCAGGCATTATTAATTATTCATCAATCCTTTATTGCTTAAAATGATTGTTCTAAAGTGGCTTGAAAAATCATCTCCTCCACAGTAGTACCCTGAATGCCACTTTAGAGACTCAAAATAGAAAGAGTTGAGGAATAAAATGTTTTTTAAAAAGGTGTAAAATGTCTCTTTAATCCCACAAATGACAAATCGAGGTCGAGAGCATTTATAACACTCTGCTCCATCACATCTGGGGATGTGGAAATATCTATTTCCCCTTGCACTCTACAGTAGAAGCTCATCTGAAAACTTCCACTTGCTTAAGACCAGCTCATGAGAGTCACCAAACTTCTTATTTCTAAAAAAGTTTTTCAATGTATTTTTTTAAATTGTTGATGGACCTTTATTTTATTTTATATGCGGTGCTGAGAATCCAACCCAGTGCCTCACACATGCTAGGCAAGTGTTCCATCACTGAGCCACCACCCCAACCCCAAACTTCTTATTTTTGTTTCCATAAATATGGGGAAAAATGTGTTAAAAATTAACAAAGGTACAAAGACATGACTTTCAATCTAGAAACTTATGAAACCCAAATATATTTTTAATTAATCATTTCAGGAGAGGGTATCCTCAGGAGGACCCCAGTGACATATTACTTATCTTAGTTGACTCCATGGAGTTTACTCTTTATGTATTCCAAATGTAGCCTACCTCATTTTCACAAAAGGAAGCCATTTAAATCTCCAACATATGAAAGAGTATTCTCTCAACAAATGGCCAGCTTTCTTGTAACTAAGTCTGACCTTCTAACTTAAAAAAAAAAAAAAAAAAAAAATTAAGGAAAAGTTATCTTTTTGAGGGGAGACACAAAGTGCCCATTATAAATCACTATAGTATAGTCACATTTTATTGGAAGATTAAAAGAATATGATTAAAATTTTCTTCTTGAGGAAATAATTAAAAAACAAAACTGTTATGCAAATCAAATTCAGGATACACATGTGTGTTCAAAATTTTTTAATACTAATACGTACTACTACTACTGAAACTAGAGTGGCTTTAAAGACACAGATGGGGGAAATTCTAGTTACAAATACTATATATAAATTCTTCTGTTGCCTTCTTTTAACATGGAAACATTTGGGATTGCAGTCATATTTCTAAATACATGTCCATTAGCAGCTTTCTTTATGCTAATGTCTTGGTTTGGGAATTTTTGACCACAAATAATTTTAACTAGAAGTGGAATATGTTGTCAGGTGTAGTGGTGCACACCTATAATTCCAGCTACATAGGACACGCTGGGGCAGGAGGATCGTTAGACTTACCAACTTAACAAGACCCTGCCTCAAAATAAAGAATAATATAGAAGGGCCTGGGATGTTGGTCTGTGCTAGAGCATCTACCCCACATGTATGAAATACTGGGTTCAGTCCCCAGTAACACACACATACACACACACATGCAAATATGATAGTTATCAGAAAAGCAACTTGTATCAACAGGACTTAAAATGTTTTATTTTATGATCATGAGCTAAAATAAATTACATGAAAATGGAGAGTGACAATACTATTTAAGGATAGAACTAAGTTGATTTATTGAGAATAAGATATATAATGTTTTTGGTTAGCCCATTCTGGGAAGTCCTATGGGTAACAATTTCTAAAAATCCAAACTTCCCACAGAAGCCACATTGATGCTTTTTAGCAGAGAGTAGTCACTTGATAATACTGGCCCAAAGTTCAAAAGAGGTTGTTGTTGCTAAATATTTTTACTTTGTCTGGTAAAGGAGTAGAAAGAAGACAGACATGCAGAACTGGGCAGCCTCTTTATCTGAGTGGAGAAACAGGGCACCCTCTAGCAATTCCCAGTAGTGCCTTCTGCACATGTGGTGTTTGAGGAACTAAAGTCCTTTCCATTTCAAGACGTTAAGTCTCTGCATTCATTAGAACATTCATCATAAGCTTACTGAGTTCTGGCCAAAGTGTATCTGAAACAATTTGTGTTTAACAGAGACATTAACTCTTCACTCCCTAGATTAATATCAGGATTGATACTCAGTTAGATCACCAGAAAGCAATGTGTCTGGAACACATTATTTCTATTCCCTAGAGAAATGGTTTCACTCAATTATGAAACATGATGACCCGTTTGGTTTTTATGTAAGATGGATATAAGAGATGTCCATCTGAGCAAGATTTTATGGCCTTGTGTTTATAGAATATCTATTCTCTGGATTAACTGTTACTGAAGTCAGTAACAGGAAAAAGTTTTATTTAAAAAAAAAAAAAAGCTCTTTTCTTCCTTTTGCTAAACTTTAAAAAAAATCATGTAATTTACTGTCGTTTTTTGCTAGTTTCCAGCAGACACAGGATAAATTCAATATCCATATGAATTAAGTTACTCTATCCTCTAGTTCTCTATTCTTTTTCCTATGTATAGTTTCATTTTTGACAATGTCAAAATCACAGGATATGTGAACATGTGCTGTGCCACCAATAAGTTATTGAAAAAAAAATTCATTCCTTTTGACCTCAAAACAGCACTGAGTTAAGTGTCATTCACACTTAGATTACCTATTTTGACACCACTAAGCATGTGTCAAAATAGGTGATCCCCTACCTCCTAATTATACTTTGGATCAATATGATGACTGATTCTAATCAGCTACTCAGTCTCACAATACTGACCAACAATTTGGGGAAAAAACTTAGAAATGTATTATGGTTAAAAATTTAAGATGAATTGATAAGAATTAATTAAACCTGAAAAATAGTAGGCTAAGCACTCAGTTAATATTCTTAGTATGCTAGAGGGAATAAAACACCATTTGTGTTATAATTCTACTGAATAAATAGAAGGAAAGTAGATGAATATAAAGTTAAAAATTTTGCAAAAAACAAGGAAAGCCTATGGAACAATTGGGTTAATTAGAGAGAATTGGAAATATTTCCTTTTAGGTGCTAAAAGAGTATTATTTGTATGCAATTGACTGTGCTTTTTTCTCTTTCATTTTCTTCTAATTTCCTTTTTTTTTTTTCCTTCTTTAAAGTGTGGCCAACTGCAGGAATAGTAACATGGTGTTGGAAACTATAAGAAATGCAATCTGTTCTTGCTCTGCTACTAACCAGTAGTTAGAAACAAGTTTTAGGTGAGTAACCCACAATGCCCTCTACCAATATCATATAAACAACAACAATAATGGTAACAATGATCATCATCTCAATGGATGAAAATGTCTATTTAAGGCAGTATGATGACAGATAAATAGATGAATAGTTATGAGCATCAGTTATGTACTAAACATTGTGTAAGCTACTTTACATATATTATTTTTTTACTCTCATAACAACTCTCTAAAAAAAAGGCTGTTGGATATGAGTGTCTACCAATTAATGATCTTAAAAAAATTATTAACTCAAGCTGTATAGAGTTTAAAACTGGAAAGGATCTTGGATATCTGGTAAAATAACATAGATGAGCAAACAGAGTTCAGAAGTGAGTACCTAGCTAAGGTCAACATGGAGAATGAAACCCACTCTCCTAATCATCACTAGAATTGAAAATGTGAGATGAGTCATAAGAGCCCAGACTTGACATTGAATGCTCTCCAAGGAATATTCTTAGAATGTAGAGTGATGAGATGGAAAAAGTGTAGATTTTACAGGAATTAGCATTGCATACTAATCCAAACCCTCCCTGCCATTTCCCCACTGAGTAAACACTAGTCCCTGCATCTTCAGAAAGGGACTGTGGTCTTCACCTGATGCTCTAGTAAAGCAAAAACAAAACAATAAATTAAAAAAAAAAAAACAGTTTGGCAGATGGTATGTGGTACCAGTTACTAGTTTTCATATCCTACTTGCCATACCAGAAAATATTTTAATATCAATACTGAAAAATTAAAGGCTTTCCACATGCAAATTGAAGTATACATGTCTTGATGTGTCTTGTACATTTCATGTAAACCCAAGTCCTTCTAGAAAATGTTACTTCATAGATAATTTCAGAGATTCATTATAATTATTTTTGATATTGGAAAAGAATACAGAAATGGTTTACACTATAGTATCATTGCATATGTTAGAGAAGCATTTGTTTTATATACTGTATCTATAGAAGAGTACTTATTCAAGAATGATCTAGTGATATTCTAAGCATAAAACAGAAAAAGTCATACTAAATATGAAAGTTATAGAAATTGTCCTCCTTGTACACTGTAGCACTAAATCACAATAACAGTAATGATCCATTCTTAATTCCAGCTGGTCCTGACCATGGTATTGAAATTAGTAAATATGATAATCTTAGGGTGCTGATATTGCTGATAAGGCCTCCCTTCAAGTTTAGTGGCAAAAAACATGAAGCTGATAAAGAGTATGAACAGATTTGTCGTACAGAGATGTGTTACCTACAGCCTTCTATTGAAATATGAATTTAGGAGGGAAGCATTTTAGCATGATGATATGATGCATTGAGGTATAGATCCACTTTAGCAATGATCAACACAGGTGTTAGATTCTCTACATGCAGATATAGACTAATTTCTAGCAATAGTTTAAATATCTGTCAATTACACAAGTTGAACAGAAACCAACCAAATCAGCTACTATGGATAGGTCCTTGATATTGGTTTACTTAAGTTAATACTGATAAAAAATATAAACTTGAATTTTTAAAACAATCAACAAATATCCACTGAGCCCTTATTGTAAGCAAGATATTGGGCTTCATAGATCTTTGAGTACCAGGCAAGGTATCACTTTTCATACTACAACTTTAGAATAATGCTATTTCTATATATTGTTAAAATGGCTAAACAGACCAAGTAGTTAAAAAACAAGGTCATTAATGCTACTTTGAAACAATAATGAGCATATCAATCCTAAAAAAGTTATCTTTTTTGTTTAGTACTTCTATCAAAATTTTATGAAGCAATATTGTAATTGTTTACAATGAGATTTATGATACTCTAGTCTCTATTTCCCTTGCTGATTTTATTATATATTTTGCCCATTGATGGATTTTCCTAAGCTCATATAAAACTAGAAGATGAAACCCCAGGTACAGCAGATATGCAATAAAAATTTTTATAGAGTCGTTTGAGTGTTAGTTAAACTTCTGTCACATCCAGAAAAGCCACAGAGTTGTCCATTCCAAAAAGTTGAAGAACAGAATCAAGAAGATTTTTATGGTTTATATGTGAGGTGTTGTGCTTTGGATGTGAGGTGTCCCACTAAAAGCTCACGTGTGAGACAGGGCAAGAAGGTTTGGAGGAGAAATGATTGGGCTATAGCCTTAGCCTAATCAGTGAATTTATCCCTCATGGGTTGGATCGGTAACTGGAGGCAGGTGGGGTGTGGCTGGAGGAAGTGGTCCATGGGGGACATGGCTATGGGCTATGTATTTTGCATCTGGAGAGTGGAGTCTCTCTCTCTCTCTCTCTCCTTCCTGATCATCATGTGAGCTGCTTCCTTCTGCCACACACTCACCATGATGTTCAGCCTCACCTCGAGCCCCGAGGAATGGAGCCTGCTGTCCATGGACAAAGAGGCCTTTGAAGCCATGAGCCCCGAAATAAACTTTTCTTCCTCCCATAAAATTGTTCTGAGTCAGATCTTTTAGTCACAGCAGCAAAAAAGCTGACTAAACAAAGATGCAACTAAACTTACGTGAAGGTTAAATTTTGTGTCAAAATCAATTTAACAAAACAAATATGGTTTTGTACCATAGTACGAATTCATAATTTATACAAACTTAGCAAGGATTTGCAAGGTACCCACCAAGTGCTCAGCTCTAGCTACCAGGTTCTAAGGGAAGCAAAGGCCACATGGCATAGTTTCTGTCCCTAAACAGCCCACACATACTCTTATTAAACCACTGAAAAATAATATACACTTGTCAACAATTTTACTTTTCAGATCTCTGGCTACCTTGCTTTATAAATCTTACAAGTTGAATGAAAGGCCCTCAGTCTAAGTCTTATACTATTAGAAAAGTCCAATTAACTTCTGTAACTTCTTTAATTGTATTAAAATGTAATTTGGATGGAGGCAATTAAAATAGATGAGTTCCTAAAATATTTCAGAAGTAAGAGATAGAGAGAAAATGGTCACATTTAAGGGCAGTGATAGAGAAAACTGGCACCCCAGAAATCCAAGCCCCCTCCCCCTGGGTTTGGGGCTCTTGTGTCAGAGGCACCCCTAAACCAGGACTTCCCAAGAGAAGCCACATCTGTAGATGACACAAATACAAATATTTATGAAATACTATTTACAGCTCCATCTTCCATCAGCACAAATGACCTTAAAAAAAGGAATAATCTGTATAATGGGGGAAAAATAAAACCAACAAAATAACCCATTTAGTTTTCTTCCATCCATTCTCTCTGTATCCATCCATAATTTATGTGCACCTCTCTTACCTCTTCATGGTAGCCTCCTTAAACTAAGACAACTT
Source organism: Marmota flaviventris (assembly GCF_047511675.1). Taxonomy (NCBI): domain Eukaryota; kingdom Metazoa; phylum Chordata; class Mammalia; order Rodentia; family Sciuridae; genus Marmota; species Marmota flaviventris. The sequence continues at coordinate 84,893,158 of NC_092504.1, forward strand.
GTTTCCTGTGATGGAATTAAGTATTTATTTAGTTGTGATGATAAAGAAGGACAGAGCAAACACTGTGTCATCTTTGTCAAATATGATTTAGCTGTGTCCTTGGCTGGTCTCCAAGGTCTCTGATTTAATAAAGTATAAACTGTAGGTGATCTAGGAGTAAATTTGTTTTATGGGTGACTTTTTATTATTCTTAAGTGTTTAAGGTTTTCTTTTTAATTCCCAAATGATGAATATTTCATGAGCTATTTGCTACGACCTTGTCAATTTAAAAATATTTGCAATAAGACTTGGAATTGGGTAAATCACTGATCATTTCATAGGGAATTTAGAACAAGAATGCGTTGAAGTACACCACCTTACGTTGTCCACTTCCAGGTCACTTCTCCATTGGGGCATTCCATCGAGTGCTGTAGGCCAGTTGCTCCCTTTTGGGCACTGGTCTTTCCTCCTATCTAGTTCCAGAAAATGTTTCTATCACATAACCCTCAAATTTAAAGAATGACAGTTGAGTCAGCTTCAGAGAAAAACTAGTTATAAAATTTATCCTCAGAAGCTTATTAAGAACAAGAGAGGTACATTTCTGTAATCCCAGAAGCTTGGGAGGCTGAGCAGGAGAATTGCAAGTCAAAACCAGCCTCACCAACTTAGTGAGGTCCTAAGTAATTCAGTGAGACCCTGTCTCAAAAAAATCAAAAGAGTTGGGGATGTGGCTTAGTGACTAAGCCCCTGGATCAATCTCTGGTACAAAAAAAAAAAAAAAAAAAACAAGAGGTGAAGAGTCTATGGGTGCTGAGGAATAAGTAGTTGATGAATGAAAGAATAAGAAACAATCATTATTATAGTTTATATTTTACATAATCATAGTATAACTTAAATATATATTATATTTTATAGGTGATAGAAGTCAAGTAATTTCCTTCAAAGATCCCTACCACTAGACTAATAAGAGGACAAACAAAAAAATTTATACATAGATCTGTCTGATTCATAAATCCATGCTCTGTAAGGTAAAATAACTAAGCCATAAATCAGTGATTCAAACAGTAGGACACAGCAGGGTCATAAAGTCAGCATATTGTCAACCAGCATATTTCAAATCATGAACTAGAATAAAAGAAAATAGAATGCACTGTGCATGGCAAGTGTTCAATTTTGTGAAATTTCATACACATTTGCATACACATGTGTATATACATGTGCACAAAAAAACTAAAGATGTTTAGATGAGACCTGAGACATGAGGTCATCTTGTGGAAACAACATGTCCTTTCAAACCAAATAAATAAAGTTGGTGCTCCCATAGATCGTGTTAAGAGCAGATGATGGATGCTTAGGAATAGTTTTTATAGTGTGCTTATTTGAATTTTCTGAACTCATTTCTATTTTAACAAGTGTTGCAATGCAAATAAGAAGACTGACAATGAGATGAAGCAAAAATATTCATTTTGCAGATCTATGCCAAATCACTATGAAACCATTCACATTTGGGGCTACAGAGTGAGTGGGGTCTAGCAGAGAACACAACATAAGCAACAGAAAGCTTCAGTTCCTATTCTTTCTCTCCATTACTAAAGGCATAACACAAATTTTATCCCTTGGTACAAAGGAGAAATGTTCCAGTCTGGCGATAGCTACTTATAAGATAGCCTAATTTAATGCATGTTAATGTTGTCTGGAATCTATAAAGTAACTAATTATAAGCTATTATTTTTCAGTTAGATTCAAGAGATAATAAAACATAGATTTTTAACTCTGTCCTTCCATACAGCTATTTTCTTTTCTTTTTAATATTTTGTTTTAGTTGTAGTTGGATACAATACCTTTATTTTATTTTTATGTGGTGTTGAGTATTGAACTCAGGGTCCCACATGTGCTAGGCAAGCATTCTACCGCTGAGCCAAAACCCCAGCCAGCCCCATATACAGCTATTTTCTATTACTGAAAGTTGGTTAAATATGATGAGTTAAATTAGGCATTTTGAGTTCAATATATAATGTTTACCTGGGCTAGTAAAGTATTAATTGATGCAGAAATGACATTTTAAAAAGCATTTTGAATTCCAATGAAACCTAGGAAGCAGGTGTGTAAAAGAAACTTGACCCACTAATAGCCACCCTTATCAGTAATTCAAAGAACTGCTATTTGGCTTCTGAAGTTTTAACTCTCCTAATTCCAGTGTCATTTTCACACAGTCTCATTTTTTTTTTGGTTAAATTCATTTTTATGAGAAATTATAAATTATTTTTTAGTAGTTAATTTAATATATATATTAAGGAAAATGGTCATATAAATCTCAGCAAAAGAAAATTATTTAAACTGCTTATTATAATATTCATGTTTTAAAGGGATTAAACATTAAATTTAAAAGTAAGCAGCAAATTATTTAAATAATAGCTAAAAGTTATTATGGCTTATTTTTATGAGTCAAGCACTCTTTAAGCATTTAATTGCATTAAATCATGTAATCCTGAATTGAATATTGAAAATTAGGAACTGGTGATTCTAGCTTTCAAACTGCACTCTTAACTCTCCTTGTCTTAACAAAAAAATGAAACCAAAGGAAAAAGATTCTATGGATTCTGCATTATAACTCTACTTCACGTTATTTAGACCTTAACTTCTTATTAGACTTATATATTATCCTGTGGAATAGAAAATATATCAGTCTCTGAAAATTATCTTTTTGAAGCTTCTAGACCTATGTGAAAATTAGAGTTCTAAAATGCTATGTTGTCATATGCATATCAAGCTTAGATAGTCTCTTTTTTTTCAAACATGGCTTTGTTTTTATTTTTATTTTTTTAATTCTTTTAGTTTTTATTTGAAAAGCAAAAGTGAAAAGAATGGGTTACAATGGTTGATCCCTCAAGATTTTTACAGTAATAAAATTCTGTGATTCTAAAACCAAATGACAATTAATAAGCATAATTTTCAGTTTTACAGATACTATTAAAAGAAGAGGTTTCATCTCTGTATATTGATTATTTTATATTTCAAGCAAACCATTTCTAAAGAAGGCATTAAAAATCTGCATTTCACCCCCCAACATGGAATTTATCAAGCAGAGGAGCAGTGTGTATCAAAATCAACTAGTAACTTTTTTTCCAATGAAACAAAAGAATTCTGTAGTGGGACAGCCTAAGGTGCCTCCAGAGGCCAAGGGTAAAATCAGAGTGAGAGGGAGAAAGAGTCTCAGGATCTCAGAGGAAAGGAAGTAAGAAGGAAACAGAACTCAAAAAGTTCTGAAGCTATTTCTAGTCTGTGCTCTATTCTTCTACTTCTAATGAGACACAAGTGAAGAAACATTTTTGGACGTAAGACATCAAACTCAGATTAAAATATGGTACAAAGTTTTAATATTAATAAGCAATTTCTTAAATTCAATAAATAAAAATAACTGGATATCAAGAATTCACACATCTTTTGTTAGGTTGATTCCCAAGTATTTTATTTTTTTTGAAGATATTTTGAATGGAGTGGTTGTCCTCATTTCCATTTCAGAGGATTTGTCGCTGATATACAGGAATGCCTTTGATTTATGCGTGTTGATTTTATATCCTGCCACTTTGCTGAATTCATTTATTAGCTCTAATAGTTTCTTTGTAGAGCCTTTTGGGTCTGCTAGGTATAGAATCATATCATCTGCAAATAGTGATAATTTAAGTTCTTCTTTTCCTATTTTGATGCCTTTAATTTCTTTCGTCTGTCTAATTGCTCTGGCCAGTGTTTCGAGAACTATGTTGAACAGAAGTGGAGAGAGAGGGCATCCCTGTCTAGTTCCAGATTTTAGAGGGAATGCCTTCAGTTTTTCTCCATTCAGAATGATGTTAGCCTGAGGCTTAGCATAGATTGCTTTTACAATATTGAGGTATGTTCCTGTTATCCCTAGTTTTTCTAGAGTTTTGAACATAAAGGGATGCTGTACTTTGTCAAATGCTTTTTCCGCATCTATCGAGATGATCATATGGTTCTTATTTTTAAGTCTATTGATGTGGTGAAAGACTTATACAATGAAAACTACAGAACCCTAAAGAGAGAAATAGAAGAAGATCTTAGAAGATGGAAAAATATACCCTGTTCATGGATAGGCAGAACTAACATCATCAAAATGGCGATATTACCAAAAGTTCTCTATAGGTTTAATGCAATGCCAATCAAAATCCCAACGGCATTTCTTGTAGAAATAGAGAAAGCAACCATGAAATTCATATGGAAAAATAAAAGACCCAGAATAGCAAAAACAATGCTAAGCAGGAAGTGTGAATCAGGCGGTATAGCGGTACCAGACTTCAAACTATACTACAGAGCAATAGTAACAAAAACAGCATGGTACTGGTACCAAAACAGGCGGGTGGACCAATGGTACAGAATAGAGGACACAGAAACCAATCCACAAAACTACAACTATCTTATATTTGATAAAGGGGCTAAAAGCATGCAATGGAGGAAGGATAGCATCTTCAACAAATGGTGCTGGGAAAACTGGAAATCCATATGCAACAAAATGAAACTGAATCCCTTTCTCTCGCCATGCACAAAAGTGAATTCAAAATGGATCAAGGAGCTTGATATCAAATCAGAGACACGGCGTCTGATAGAAGAAAAAGTTGGCTACGATCTACATACTGTGGGGTCGGGCTCCAAATTCCTCAATAGGACACCCATAGCACAAAAGTTAATAACTAGAATCAACAAATGGGACTTACTCAAACTAAAAAGTTTTTTCTCAGCAAAAGAAACAATAAGAGAGGTAAATAGGGAGCCTACACCCTGGGAACAAATCTTTACTCCTCACACTTCAGATAGAGCCCTAATATCCAGAGTATACAAAGAACTCAAAAAATTAGACAATAAGAAAACAAACAACCCAATCAACAAATGGGCCAAGGACCTGAACAGACACTTCTCAGAGGAGGACATACAGTCAATCAACAAGTACATGAGAAAATGCTCAACATCTCTAGCTGTCAGAGAAATGCAAATCAAAACCACCCTAAGATACCATCTCACTCCAGTAAGATTGGCAGCCATTAGGAAGTCAAACAACAACAAGTGCTGGCGAGGATGTGGGGAAAAGGGTACACTTGTACATTGCTGGTGGGACTGCAAATTGGTGCAGCCAATTTGGAAAGCAGTATGGAGATTTCTTGGAAAGCTGGGAATGGAGCCACCATTTGACCCAGCTATTCCCCTTCTTGGTCTATTCCCTAAAGACCTAAAAAGAGCATGCTACAGGGACACTGCTACATCGATGTTCATAGCAGCACAGTTCACAATAGCAAGACTGTGGAACCAACCTAGATGCCCTTCAATAGACGAATGGATTTAAAAAATGTGGCATTTATACACAATGGAGTATTACTCTGCATTAAAAAATGACAAAATCATAGAATTTACAGGGAAATGGATGGCATTAGAGCAGATTATGCTAAGTGAAGCTAGCCAATCCCTAAAAAACAAATGCCAAATGTCTTCTTTGATATAAGGAGAGTAACTAAGAACAGAGTAGGGACGAAGAGCAGGAGAAGAAGATTAACATTTAACAGGGATGAGAGGTGGGAGGGAAAGGGAGAGAGAAGGGAAATTGCATGGTAATGGAAGGAGACCCTCAGGGTTATACAGTGGAGGAGGTAGAGAGAGAGGAGGGGAGGGGAGGGGAGAGGTGGGGAGGGGGGAGGGTGGAGGATGGGAAAGGCAGAGGAGCACAACAGACACTAGTATGGCAATTTGTAAATCAATGGATGTGTAACTGATGTGATTCTGCAATCTGTGTATGGGGTGAAGGTGGGAGTTCATAACCCACTTGAATCAAAGTGTGGAATATGATATGTCAAGAAATTTGTAATGTTTTGAACAACCCACAATAAAAATTAAAAAAAAAAAAAGAATTCACACAACAAAATGCTTACTGAATATTTGTTTTATACCAAACATTCTAGTAAGAACCAAGTCTGTATTTCAAGGTATCCATACAAAAGTTGGCAATGTTATTAAAGAATTACAATGACTTCTAATATTCTCCCCATTTTTTACAACATTGATTAAAAATAAGTCAAATTTGGATTCTAGAAGGAAGAGAAAGGAGCGAGAAAGGAGAGAGCCACTGAATAATATAAGTTAGCTTTTAAGTGTTGTCTAAATAGCATATCATTTATCTATTTTCCATTATTATAAAACAAATTCCTCTAAATAACATTTAATATATACTTCTGAGTTAGACTGAGATACACAAGCTCCTTAGCCACTTCATACTCTGAGCAATTACAAAATTTGGTTCTGTTCACCAAGTTATTGTATTTGTGCATTTCCTCTGTATATTCCCAATAAGACTTCTCACAGGCAATAAATCCTATTCACAGTAGTAACCTTCACATCTAACATAATACCTGGCACAAGAAAGAGGGTACTTCACTAATGTTTGCATCATGAATGAGCTAATGAATAGTATGTACAGTATGGAAGAAAACAGGAATCTGATTCATTCATCCATTATGTCAGTAAATGGAATCAGGTTATGGACAACCGGGTTATTGAAAAAAAATATTCGATAAGTATTTATTGACAAGTCAGGTACAGATGCATCCATTTCCAGCTTTTGGAAACACTATCAGGAGACATTTACTCTTATAGTCTGAAGCTGGGCCTTGTTAACATATGTAAGTAGGAATTGGACCAGAGAGAAACATTATTTTAAAATGGTCTTTGTTAGCCTGGATCTCTGGATGTATTCTTAAGGAACAGAGTTCCATGAGAATCTTTGAATTTTACTCTTTCATTTGAGTGCCAATCTAAAACACGTTAATAGAAGTGTAGTCTGTATCATCTGAATAATCACATTTACTTAGGTACCATCTACTAATTTCTTCTTCTTTGTCATGTTTGTGATTGTGCTGATTTCAAAAAATCAATTACAGGGAACACTCAATTTTTAAAGCAGCATTTCTCAAGCTGAGGCACGCAGATGTATTCTCAGCAATTTCCCACTCTTAAGTAGAAGAAATACGGCCTTCACAGGTGGTTTGTAAACAGAAAATGATAAGACTTGAGTCTTTGCATCTAGAAAGCAGAGTAGTATGACTTAGTGTTCCTAAGTGTTAGGAATTGTGCTACGTCCCCCAGAACTACCAATGGTCTGAAAGAAATAATGACTATTTTGACTAAGAAGATTTCTAGCTAAAATCAGAAGAAATAAACTTGTTAGTATTTGTCCAAACTTGTCCTTCCAGTTACTCTATCTTCGGTGAAATCATCATTTGTATAACCCAACTTTTTGTTAATAAACTCTTATCTAATGACAACCACCAAGGTCATAATTTGGTCCCTAAGAAACCGTAGTAGACAACATAATGGGTTGTTGTAACATTTCAGGCCTCAATAGTCTCCCTTTGAGGTAGAGAAACATATTGTAAAGATTATATGTGTGTGTACAATACAATGATGAGCCTGTAGTAGACTTCCAAAAAAGGTAACTACTACTTGATATCATGGGTATTATTACTTCCCATTGCATAAATATATACTATGACACTCAGTGATTTAAGGGGCTGGCCCTGCGTGCAAAGATCATTCATTTACCAAACCTTATATGGATACCTATTATTATTCTTTCCAACAGTATACTCTTTTCTACTACACAAGACTGAGGTCAAGTTTATAAATTCTACTTTATAATTTTTTTTGAGTTGGTTCATGTCAGTCAGTGCTAGACTCTGTCCCCACCAGTTTAATTTTAACCATACTTATATTAGTATATATATTTTTCTTCTTAAGTCCTTCAATCTTCCTGTGCTCCAAGTCCCCAGTGTGTGGGACTTGCATTACTTCCTGCAAATTGATAAATTTTTAACTCTGGATGCAAATGGTTAGTAAGAACATATTTCCTTCATAGACAAAAAACTCACCAAAAATAGAGTTGTTAAAAGGGGCTTCACGGACTATCATTAGTCTGGTTCCAAACAAGTTACTCTAAGGGAAACTTGAATAATCTTAAGAAAGTTCTGGCTATTCTGTTAGATGAAATATTCTCAACTCCCTGAAAACTTGTTTCTTTCTTTCCCTACTTCTCCTTTCTGCGCCCCCTGGGCACTCTTACTGTCTTCCTTTGTTCTTCAAAGGAAGTAGTATACTATAAGCCTCTTTTCCAATGGCAGAAACACCATTCCTCACCCCAGCAATGATTTTGCACATCCACTAAGAGGCAGGGTTTCATTTTAGACTACCCACTGTCCACTCCACACTGCAAAAAGACCTTTCTTATTTTACTGATGTCAATTGTGTGCATATGTGTAAGCACACCCTTATGCTCCAAGGTGTGTCCTTATTTATAAGCTCTTGATCACCTGCATTTTAGACACTTTCATCCCACCCTAAGACCTTTTATTTCTGATGGAGAAGGCCAAAAAGGAACAGAGTATGGAATTAAAAACAATTGCCTATTTTAATTTATGCGCGCACACACACACACACACACACATATACATGTGTGTGTATATGTGTTTTCATTAACAACTAGGTAGCTCCTGACCATGCTCCCTTCAAACTGAAAGCATTCCTTAATGCAGAATTGCCAAATTCAGTTATATACATGTATTTCATTAATTTCTTGGAATGAGATCCCTCAATTTGAAGAAGTACCATTTGAAAACAAGATCTCCTTTTTCTTTTCTGTTACTTTCTCCAAGAGAGAAAGGCCTTGGAAACACTGGAGATGATAGAATCTGGGGACTCATTAAAATTGCACACACATACAGAGAGAAGCAGAGGGAGTGAGAAATTCAGGGGGCAGAGAGGGATAGATAGTGGATAGGAAATGACTGGAAACTTCTCTTTTATTTGTTTGTTGTTGTTGTTTTGAGACATGGTCTCACTAAATTGTCACAACTAGGTTAGACTCAAAACTCCTGCCTCAACCTCCTTTGCAGCTGGGATTACAAGAGTATCCCACCACACCCAGCCCAGGAAACTTCTATACAGGGAAGAGACTGTTTAGAATAAACGGCCAGCTGAAGAAAGAAAATTCTAAAATATGAATGGGCAAAATCTCAGCCACTGCAGAAGGTCTGGATGATTTCCAATGACATGAAGAAAATAACCAAGGAGAAGATGACTAAGCAGAAATGGCAGCTTGATCTCATCTCACACATCTCTTGCCTCTGGTTGTAGTTCACATCTAAAGAGTTATACTGAATACTCATGTACATTAAGATCTTCCCTCTATTGACCTCCATCAGTAGAAGTCAAGGTGGGACTCCAGAACTCTTCAGGCTCCTGGGTAGACTCTCTACCTCTTTCTCCAGACAGTCCCTATACCATTCCCATTACTATCTGCTTGGGCCTGTTTGGGCTAAAGTTATCACACTTGCTATCCGTATCTGACCCAGTCAACTGAACGCTCATCCCTCCAAATACTGAGTACCCCTTTTCTGACTGTCTCTTACTACTTCCTGAAACGTTTACACTAAGCCCTTTGGAACTCGTGAGCATGGTTATTAGTAACATCTCTCTTGTTAAATCTGTTCTCTGAACATTGCTTTTAACCGTTTTTGCTCTAATTGAATCTGAAGGAACTGCTTCTCTAAAGTTCTCTCAAGTGATAGATATGTATACACCCTTTCATCTTTCTATGCATCTGGAATAGAGCTGGAGCTGTATTTGTGCTCCCTACTCTTCACTGCTCTACATACTATTCCTCCTCCTCTTTCATAAACCTCCAGTTGTCCTCAGTGTGTAACCTCCAGCTCCCATTCCTCGTCCCTTGAAGATTTTAGTTTCCAGTTTACGTCCATGTTCTTGACATATACATACATGAATTCTCCAGACACTCAGGTTCCTGCATTTCTCTCTAGCCAAAGGAGTTTTCCTTTTTTCTACCTCATCCACTTGCATGGCCATACTCTAGACTTTTTTGTTTCCAATAATTATAACCTTCCTCCAGGTTCTCAATTCTAAGCATCTAAACCTCTGATCACCACTTCCTCTCTTGCCAACCTATTCAGCCAACTCCAGTAATCCTTGCACCCGATTCCTAGAATCCATTACTTTTTCAGCATATCCACATTTCTCCACATTCAGTATAAAATTTTATGTATGCTTTATAATCATTGCATACATTTCCTTCTATGCATCCTCAATTCTTCTGTATTTTTCTAGCTTTACCATAAATTGTTGGCTAACCCACATTCTGATTGTCTATAACTGATTATATATGTGATATGTTTATATGTGTGTGTGTGTGTGTGTGTGTGTGTATATATATATATATATATATATATATATATATATATATATATATAAAATCTCAGACCGAAATGTGACTATGGAAGTACACACACACATCCTACCTGGACTCCCTTTAATTCCTGATCATGGGCCTCAGGCAGGCCCTTTACGCTGCCTGGGAATTACCCTGCTACCATTAATCACTCTTCCACTATTCTAGATTTTTATTTCACACATTCTGTCTTCTCAACCTCTGTCACTTCCTCTCCCATCTTCCCTCCTAGCTGATGATCTTGACTCATACTTCACTGAAAAAATAGAAGCAGTTAAAAGAGAACTTTCACCCCACACCCAACTCCCAGAACCACACACCACACTTCCTGATCCTTTACTCACATAGCCTTTCTTTCCCTAAATTAGAAATTTCTAGCAATGGTCAAACTCTCCCTTTCTTGTGCCCTGGCCCTATTGTCCTCACCATCCACTCAAGGATACCAGCCAGTAAGTCTCCCTTCTCTCTTTCTTGAGTCATTGATTTTCTTTCCCTGTTGATGCTTTTCCCATCAATGAAATGAAAATGCTATCACTTCTTTTATATTGTAGAAAAAAAATAAGTCCTCTCTTAATTCCACTTCCCCTTCCAGCTACCTTCCTTATTCTCTCTCTGTCTTTATAGAAAGAGTCCTTAAAGCAGTATTTTGTCTGTGCACTGTCCATTGAATGAGCCTCAATCCAGAGTTCAACTCACCACTCCACTGAGATTGCTTTAATCAAATAACGAGTGACCACCACAGCCTAAAGCTATCATTCAGTTCCTCAATAGCATTTTAATAGCTGATCATTTCATCCACCTGAAAATAATTTTTTTTTTTCATTTGGCTTCCAAGATAGCCACATTCTCCAGGTTTTCTTTCTCCTACATCTCTGGACACCCTTCCCCATTCTCATTTCTGGCTCCTCATCCTCCTGACCTCTAAAACTTGGAATGCAGTGAGGCTCAGCCCCTGAGTCTCTTCTGTTTCTCATAGACACTCACCTGGCACAATGGTTTTGAGTACAATCTGTGTACTCTGAGTGCACCAAAACTTTTATCTCTAACTAAAACCTCTCTTCTAGACCTCAGACTCATTATCCAATTGCCTACTTGGAGATCACACAGACAAATCAAACACTGTGTTCAAAACGGACCTCCCAATTATTCCTTTAAACCTTGACACACAGTCTTCTGCACCACAGTTCATGAAATCTTAACCCCAACTGTCATCACCACATCCTCTTTTGCTCTCATCCTTCATAAATCCATCAGAAAAATCAGTTTTCCCTTTAAAGTGCACCCAGAATCCAACCACTTCTTACCATCTCTCCTGCCTTTCGCCCTGTGTAAAACACTTCATCTCTCGCCTAAAGGATTATAATAGCATTCCCTGCTTCTGCCCTTGCTCCAGTTCAGCCTGAGTGTTACTATTAAAACAAGTCAGTTTGTGTCACTTTGCTAAAAACTGTCTAATCATATCTTTTCTTTTCTTTTTTTAGTTTTTTTAGTTGTTGATAGACCTTCATTTTATTTATTTAAGTGCAGTGCTGAGAATCAAGCCCAGGGCCTCACACGCTGCAAGTGCACTACTGCTGAGCCCCATCCCCAGCTCTTCTAATCACTTTTTATTCAGAATTAAAGCCAAAGCTCTTAAAATAGGCTACCAAGTCTTACATGACTCAATGCTGCTTTCTGTCCTCCCCAGTCTCCTCCAACTCCAGGCAGCCTGGCCTCCTTGGTCCTTAAATATGCCACCCTGCTCCTTCTATGGGGTTCTCTCGTCTGTCTTCTAAAGTGTACTCCCCCAAAATAGTGTCTCCCATACTTAGCTCCTTTGAGGCTTTGTCTGATCATCCTATCTACGATGACACAGCTCCCCTAATACTCTCTCCTTCCTTCCTACTGTATTTTTCTCCATTTCTTCATATCATTTATTGCCTTTCCTCATTTCATATATATATATATAGATATAGATATAGATAGATATATAGATATATAGATATAGATCTTGTGTGTGTGTGTGTGTGTGTGTGTGTATACGTACCAGGGATTGAACCCAAGGTGCTTAACCACTAAACCACATCCCTAGCACTTTTTATATATTTTATTTAAAGACAGGGTCTCGCTCAGATGCCTAGGGCCTCACTAAATTGCTGAGGCTGGCTTTGAACTCGTGATCCTCCTGTCTCAGCCTCCCCAGCTGCTGGGATTACAGGCATGTGCCACAGCACCTAGCCTCTTTTCACATATCTTACCTTTTCCCTTAGTACTTTTCTCTCTCAAGCCGTAGACCATGAGCTACATGAGAGCAAGGTTTTTGCCTAAATCTATACGGCTCCATTCCCAGTACTAAGACACTGCTTGCTACAGAAGAAGCATACAATATATATTTAGATAAATAGATGCGGGCTGGGGATGTGGCTCAACCGGTAACGCGCTCGCCTGGCATGTACGGGATTCTGGGTTCAATCCTCAGCACCACATAAAGAATACAAATAAAGATGTTGTGTCCACCAAAAACCGAAAAATAAATATTAAAAAATTCTCTCTCTCTCTTTTACTAAATAAATAAATAATAGATGCACAAATATTATTCCTAGGATCAGATTGGTTGAAAAGAATGCATAATTATAGTATCTGAAATGTGTTAGGGAGAGTTGCGTGGCTGCCTGGGAATTATGGTCCATGCCTTTGGGTGTAGAGAGTGTTCAAGAGAAATCCCAGAATATAAAGTGTTCTGGTCTAATCTGAACCACCACAGAGTAATTTAGAAGATAGCCAAAGAAATAATTTGCATGAAGCAGTTTTAAATAAAAGGAGAGTCACATTTCAAAGATCTTCATAAATCTGTGTAATTGCAAATATGATCAAAACTTTTTAGAGCTATGGACAAGTAGTTAATCAAATGTCTCACTGACCTCATTTTACATCGAATAAATATTAATATTGAAATTCAAAATCTAAGAACTGAAAATATTAGGCAAGCATTAATCAATCTTAATCTGAATCAGCACTACACAGTATACTGCAAGTTCCAGCATGAATGTACCAAAGAAGATCACAGGATAGTACATAATGCAAAAACAAAAGGGCACACAAAGCCAGAACAAACCAAACACCCTTTGCTTTTTCTAAACAAAGGGCCAATAATAAACATATGGGTAGTTAGCTATGTAAATTATGTATATATCTGTGCCTGATTTAATTGGTTAGAATACTGAATATAGTTCATTTTGTGGTCTAATAATTCCATAAATTCAATTCTCTCTCTCTCTCTCTCTCTCTCTCTCTCTCTCTCTCTCTCTCTCCATCTCTTTTATCTTAGTCTCAGGTTAATAAAATTGGTTTTGTCATTTTTTTTAGAGAGGTTCAAACCAGATGGATCCAAATTGTATTTGTGAACAAAAAAGTTTAGTTTCAGAAAAAACATTTCAGTTTAATGTAACCCAGATAAACAGTAACCATTATTAAACTACTATTAAACATAATCTTTCCTATTTGATGAAACTGGCTATGGTAATACCATTTAATGTTCTGTCATGCCTGTGAGGATCTGTACTATTTTTGCTAAAGCTTAGGTTGAAAATCCATATCAAGAGATTATATTATGGTAATATGGATTGTCATTTTCACTAGTATTTACTGAGTACTTGTTCTGCTAGGCACTTTGCAAACAGTTCATTTAATCATCAACACAATCCCATGACTTCAGTGTTGCTATGGTCATTACAGTTGAGAATACTCAGGTCTGGAGAAGTTGACTGCCCAGGATCTCTTAGCTGGAGAGTGCAGAAAATGAGAATTTGGATTCCACCACCCATATTTTAACAAGACTTCCAAAAATGTGTTATGGTCTGAGTCATAGTATGTGAGCATATGCTAAAGTCATTGTTGAATTTATCCCTTTGTTATTTTAGGAACAAGAGGCCTAGTATTTTAGGAACATTAGTATTGTCTTAAAAATGGTACATTTACTTCATTTTCTGTTTTTGAGAAAGGAAACATAAGCTTCAACTGATGATTTTTGTACCTTTACAACTTAGTGGTAAAAGATCAAGACCAAACCCCAGGACATTTTAAGAAGTATTAATCATTAGTTGGTGTCATATTTGGATTATAGCCAATAAATGCTAAGTGATAGCACTTCATTTTAAAATCTCTAGAGTGAAACTGATAAATTTCATAGATGATAAAAGTATCTGAAACTTCCAGAGATTTTATTGACTTTTAAACCATCAATAAATTTTTATGAAAATGTTAGACAGTCTATTTTTAATGCTATGATGTTAATCTTGTTTGTAACAGTCTTAGATCATGTGTAATTACTAAATAGATAAAATATTTATAAGTTACATAAATTAAGTAAAAGCTAAGATTTACTCTTTTCTGAAAGTAGAACAAGGTAAATAAATTACGAGTCTAATCTTATAAATAAAAGGTAACAAATATGTTTGTAGTCATTAGTAAAAAGAAAAATGAAAACCTGCAGATTTTGGGAGATACTGTGCCAAATTTATGAATTATTTCCATGTCCTTCAAGTTATTACAAGCCACATGATAATTTTGGATTAAATTTCAAAGTTCTCATGGTAGTTATAAGACAAATTTTATAACAAAAAAAATTCTGATTCGAATTCAGTTTAAAAAAAATCTTAGCATGCCAACACATGTGATATTTTTGGAAAGCTAGTACAGCCCAGATTGTCTTTCATTGAGAAATACAACAGGGTACAGAAAGTTCTGGTTTGTATGTTACATATCATAATGCTCCTTAGAAACTCAGGCTTAGAAGCAAAATAGAGGATACATTTTCATTGAATATTACACATAATTAGAAATAGCAATACTTTCTCTCTTTTGCCCTCCTGAGTACTTGGAAATTATTTTGTTCTACATTTTACTGGAGTTTTAGGAGAAATCCTGGTGGTGGTGCTCTTTGACTCACAAGTTTTTTAAACTACCTTTTATATTAACCTAAGGAGAATAAAGATCTTATATATTAATAATGGTAGATTATTAGTAAGTTTGAGCTTCAAGATAAAGCACACTGCCACTGTATAATTCAAAGGACAGTATCAGACATCTCCTCAAAGAGATAACCTGAAATAGATAAACCAGGACGTGAGAAACAGATGTCTGTGACTCTGAGAGTAATCACTTAACCATCTGTGGGCTCAATTTCTGCATTTGTAAACTTGTGCTAACCCTTAACTCATACCTTTATTTTCTCAGCTGATGGATAAAATATCATATGAAAAGCCCCAGCACGAAACTTGATACAAAATAGTTAATTATTTAATATTATTCACTTTATGTCCCAAATCTGTTTAATTAATACACATTCCTGAATAGTAATAATAAAGACCCAACACCAGACCTATAGACTATACCTAGTAAATTCAGGTGATTAGAAAAATCAATCTCATAGTTTGTATAGAGGTTTTGATTTTTCTGATTCTTAGTGAATCATACACAGAAATTGCAAATAGAATGCATACACCTTAGAAAGTCCTTTACCATCTGGGTACAGTGGTGCACATCTGTAATCACAACAACTCAGGAGGCTGAGGCAAGAGGATCACAAGTTTGAGGACAGCCTCAGCAACTCAGCAAGGACCTAAGCAACTTAGTGAGATCCTGTCTCAAAATAAAAAAATAAAAATAAAAAGGAGGGGCTGGGGATGCGGCTCTGGGGTAAAACACCTCTGGGTTCAACCCCCAGTACAAAACAAAAACAAAAACAAAAAAATATCTTTTACCATTTCACAATTTAACTTGCATTGCAACCAGGGATGTAACCATTGTGTATATTGTTATTCCACTTTCTGAATTGAAATGACTTTGTGAGACTCCAATTTGAGCCTGTGGGATATAAATTTTGCAAGGATTTTATAATATCATGTTGAGTTCTCAGAATAATAAAAGTTCTTGTTTACAGTGACATGTTAGTGGATTGGCGGCCACTACAAAAGAAAAAAAAATGGCCTATTAGCAACACCTTGAGCTACCTTAAAAAGTTAGGTTGATCTATAAATTTGATAAAAGTAAGTATTTACTACCAAAAGAGTATTGTTTCCTAAAATAACCTAAAACCTTTCGCAAAATTAACACGTTTGTTATATTTGAAGGTGAAGTAAACAGTTTGAAATGAGGTTAGCTTCATTTATCTTGGGTTCCCTTTTTTGGCATTATTTATAAAACTTTTCCCCTAAATGAGCTAATAGTTTCATGGTCCACTCTCCAGCTTATTTCAAATTTAGAAAATTGATATCAAAATTTGAGAAGTATATTTAATCTACTTAAAGAAACCTAGGGTAACATTTCAAGATTAGACAATATTTCATTTTCAACCTCTTAGGTTGATAATGATCTCTTAAGGTGATTTTATAGCGTGAGTACATATACCCATATGGGAGTTTGGATGTTCTTTCTCTCTTAAGGCAACTAGTATATTTTAAGGTCAAATTATTTGAGATTTTATTTGACCTACAAGTTTTAAAACTAAACTGTTACTATTTCATGATGTGAGTATAAGACACAAATCTGGGTCAGAGAAAAAGGATTTTTAATTCATAGCAATAGCAGCTGCTTAGCATCAGCACTGGTTTATACCAGTTCCCTATGCCCTTCTTCCACCAAAACTAACTTGGTGGACACAAAGGACCAATGATGGGTGCCTGTGCATGACAGCAGTGATCTTGGGGGATTCAGACAGCCTGCTTTGTGTCTAGAGGGAGGTGTTGCTAATCCCTCAGTTCCTCACTGCAGGCATCACCCTGAGAAATGGCCCAGATGAAACCCAGGCCCATGCCTTTTATTCTTGTTATCTCCAAGAATATCTGCAGGAATTCTCAGGGCCACAGCAGGATGCCTTTCTCAAGGGCAAATAGCTCTCAACTTTTTTTCATGAAAAGAGACACACTCTCCTAAAGGATGAAAAGTATTGCTATCAGTGACAATGTTTTCCATGCCAGTGATTCTCAGGAGGTGCAAGAGATGTTCTGTACCCTTTGTAAAATTAGCCTCCAGATGAGATGACCTTGATACAGCCACCTCACTATTCTGGGCATTTGTAGCAAGTTTGGGGAAAAGGGAAGTGCCATAATCATATTTTCATTTTAGAAAGATCACTCAAGACAGTATAGAGAACTGTCCAGAATGGATAAGACAGAGCTAATTAAGGAGGCTATGATGACCATGTTGGTAAGTGACCATGAGGTGAGGAGCATCAATGTGAGTTTGGACATAGAAGAAAACCTCCCTGGCTGCAGGAGGGGAGATGAGGGATGAGGAGCAGTTGGGTTGGAACTGACCTATTAGAGGATAAACTAGAGGGTAGGAAATTGGGAGAATAAGTCTGGGGATAAGAAAAGACCAAGTTAAGCTTTTGAAATGTCACATTGGAGAGATTTAATAAATTTGGTGGCTTATAAATTAAATATAACTAGGCTGAATATATACTGGGATATAGAAATAAGCATTCTATAGATGATTTAGAATCAAATAATGGAATTTACCTCCTATTAACATAAAATTGGCCAGGATTCTTTACTTCTCAGTTAGATCTCTGTCAAACACACACACACAAAAAAAAAAAAAAAAAAATTTTTTTTTGAGCAAAATGTAGAGAACACCAGGGTCCTCTAGATAATTTATGGTATAAAAGTCGTACTCCAAAATGGCACGAAATATTAATATTATTGAAAGCAAATAATATAAAAGTATATACTCTAAAGTATTTGTTCAATAGATGTGATGAATGAACAATTCAAATACTTCATTTAAACCAACACAGTAGTTTCAATTCTTCTCATTCTAACCCACATTTTCAAATTAACTCAGGTAAAAAGGAAGAAAAATTTTGATTTTATCCTTTTATTTCTCTACCTCAAATTTTTCACCACCAGTTACTCCTGACTAAAATGCACATTTAACAGAAAAGGAAAGAATTCAGATCTAGATTACTAGAGGATGATAAATGAGGAGTAAAACGTTTTTGGTTCATTTTTCAACTTAGGGTGGTCCAGATCATTTTATAGGGAAAATGATATTCAATTGTTATTTTTGATCTGTCTACTTTGCCAACAATATTAACTCTAGAAACAAACATCGGATGCTTGAAAAGTTAGTAAGAGTCAAAAATGGGGTTGCATAAGACCAAGTCCTTGGTACCAGGAAATTCAATGAAAACAAAAAATAGCCCTGGGCTCTGAGTCTAACTCTGGAGGGCTGCTTTTGCATTGCCCTGATGCTGTCCAGAGCCACCACCACCTCTTACCTGGTTGCAGGTATTAATGTCAATACCCCCCTTCAGATACTCCACGACTTTGTCCAGGTTGCCTGCTCTGGCAGCACGCAGGAAGCTTGCATTGCTGTCAGACTGTGGGTAGAAGAAAAGACCTCTGTGAGTGATGGATAAAGAGAAAACATCCCATTAAGAAAGGGAAGAATGTTTATACTGCAAGTCAAAAAAAATTAATACTAACTTTAAAACATTGAATATCATTCACAGTAGAAGGTAACAACTTCACAATATTTCTAGATGTTGTTTAAGAATATAAAAGTCATTGGGAAATATGTTCTGCTATATTAAAGAGTATAAAAGGACATTAAAATGAAAATTATTATTGCTTTATTCCAAATCTTCAGCCACATTTAAAAATGAATTTATACTGTTCCAAAAACCACTATTACCGTTTATTTTAGTGTCAGGATTTGGATGACTTTATATTAAGCCTAGTGTCGAGTCAAAAAGAATCAGAGAAAATAAAAAAAAGGAGAACCTGGGTTTCTTTCTGTCTGTCTTTTTCTACTGTCAGTTTTCAGATGGGTCTGCCAAAGAACTGAGTATAGGTCACTGAAGAGTCATCAGTCCTCATTATCAGAGAATAATAGAAAGCTCCAAGGGTGCTTTGAAGGAAGGGGATAGCATTCCTTGGCAGGTGTGGACTGGGCTGATGCAAATTATATGATTCCTGTGATTTTGGAAAAACATGACTAAATTCAAACCAGCTGACATAATACCATCTCTTGGTAAAGACAATCGCTCTGGATGGAGACTGCTTTTTTTTTTTTTTTTAAAGTTTTTCATCTTCCCACACTCTTGAAAATCTGATACTGGGAGAATCAGCTGAATTCTCCTGAAAAGTCCTGAGAAGAGTTGTTCCAGGGACAGAGCTACAATCCCCTCAGCTTGATTAAAAAGCCCAACTTTTAACTTTTAACCTTTAACATAATACTGATGATAAATTTTTGCTAGGGTCCGGGCCACTTGCATAACTACTATAATATTTCTTGTGATATAATGTCACACTAAAGAGAAAATGGTAGCATGAAGAGGAATCTAATTTACACATTTGGAAGTGAGATGAGGTTTTGATGACTTTTACTGCATTCTCCTCCCTGGGGTACCCTGTCTCCCTCTGTGGAAGCCCGTGCTTTGCAAGGACTCTCAGCACACTCTGTCAGAACTATTTATTTATGATTTGTGGTGATGTACAAGATAGATAAATGGAAGTATTTTCTCTGGGAGTTTCAAATATGGAATTACTTGCATACTGCTAAAATGATTTACACATGGGAAGATTGAAAGGCCCTAGGACTAATAACCTCACATTTAACCCAAACACCACAATGGCTTGTAGGCTTACAAATCAGAGATATTTATTAAGAGTTGAAAGATGTGACGGAAATCTACACATCCAGAGTTCATGCTCTGATTCTTTAGAAATGTATCATGGTATGATTAATACTAAAAAGTGTTCTTCTCCCTCCCCACTTCCCTGCGACACCTCACGCTTCATCCTTCCTGAAAGCTGTGCCCCTGGCAGAGTGCCCTAAGTAGATCTGCAATGCTGCAGTGACTGAATTGTGACTCATCATAAAATGTGTAATCTATGAAATTATTTTGCTGTTTGCAGCAAATGCTAAATTCCAGGAGGTTTCTTGCCATAGGCCTTACAAGTGAAAGGGCTATGTTACACCAACAACTCACGAAAAAATCTTATCTTTTCACTATAAAACAATACAAATAAAATAATACTATATCACAGGTATAAAATATGAACGTATTATTCCTGTATGAACAGGTTTATTTCCAAAACAAATCTATGTGCAACATATTAAAGGTTGTTCCTAGAAAAGACTTCCAATTTGTACACAAATAATTATAGGTACCACTTATTGAGTGTTAATTGTGGGCCTAGAATAAAGAAGTCATATGCATTAAATTATCAATACTCACAGTAATATTAAGAAGAAAGAACTAATACTATGTTCATTTATTAAGTGAGGAGAGAGGTTTGGAATGTTTCCAGTATCACTCAGATTGACTCAGTGGAAGATTTAAGATTTAATTCATGCTCATCAGACTGGGAGCTAGAAATCTATCTGCTATTCTATCTCCGCTCTTCCAAAGTATCAAAGCAGATGTTACCATGGATTCCTGACTTATGAGCAATAAGTGTTTCATTTGGGTTGACCACACTACACCCTTTGTCTACATATTCATTCTGTAAATCACAGCACTAGCTACATAGAATGCCTCAGGTAGAGAAAGAATTCTAAGCTGCCATCTCTACCTTCAAATCTATTGGCCATCTACGTGCAACTAGAAAAATCTAGTTGACTGGGATAAACTATCTTGAAACTTATTCATTTGGGAATGAGGAAAGAAATGAAAAAGTAGCCACCATATGAAAAAGACATTTCTCTCTTTCTCACACTCTCTCTCCACATGCCTAACATACCCAACCTTAGCATAAGAGCAGGTTGCTCTAGTATTCCTACAAAAAAGAAAGTTATAATCAAATAGAGGGAAAGACTAACCCCAGAGGGATGAAGAGACACCTAGAGACACCACTGCAAATCCCTAGAGGGGGCCACAGGGTCTGCAGGGGCTGCAGGCATCATAGAGCAGCACCCAATACACACACCCTCTTTGAACCTTCCTAGGGATAGGGTAGATATGTAGGACTGCTTTTGCTGATACATAGTAACTAGACGTTTTTTAAAACTGTTTTTCTCTTTTCTGAATCAAATATTTATAATGTGAATGCAAGTCAAATAGTTACAGCTAATCCCTGGAATTTCAGCAAACAATGTTCCCAGTGTTCAGGAGGGGCTGGACCCAGTGGAAAAGTAATATCCCAGTCATTCTGCCAGGGACCTCTTCTGCAGTTGAGTCAGAGTATACTTTGGTGCACAATGAATTCTTCTAGAACCCCATTAAGGGATTTAGTTTTTCCAAAGTGAGAAAATGCATTAAATGAAAATGTTATTGTAAAATGTTTCAAGAATGTGGCTATCTTGGATGAAATTAAAATGAGGTTTCAAAATTTATACATGAATTGATAACATTGTGGTCAAACCTGTCTTCTTACATAGAAATCTACATTCCTCTCCCCCTTTCACATAGACACACACACACACATGCTCCCCTACAATGAGGTCAATCTGTGATTAAAGTTCTTGACAAAAGAGCTTTGGATAAACAGTTAAACAGTCTGGTTATCTTTACTCAATAAAGAGCTGAAAGAAACTCAGATGCTGAGATGGAGAGAGATGCAGTAGTGTTCACCATTCTGTATTTCCCTCTGATTATGACAAAAGTTTTTAAATCAAGAATGAGGAAGGGGGAAGTATGTTTTCAAACTACCATTTTCTTTGCTCAGCCAAGAGATTTCGCCTTTTAAAATCTTTTAAGACAAGGCAACCGCAATACCTTTGGGAGAAAGTTTCAGACAAATGTAAAACTAACCTCTCTCTGCTTTGCTGCTTTATGTCCCTAGGACCCTCAAACCCTAAAACCAATTGTGCTTATGCCTATTAAGTCTGACTCTGGACAAGGAATTCAAATGCCAAATCCTACCTATTTTAATTTGCAACAGATGGAAGCCGTTAAAGCTTGCCCTTTACAACCTTAGTGTCATATCTCAAGCCAAGAAAGAAAAATTTCCTCTTAAAATTTTCTTGACACAATTTTGTACTTTTATTTTTCTCTTTCTTTCTTCTTTTTTAAAAAAATCTGAATGTTATAAAAACAGGACAACTTTCTTAGCACCCAGCAGGGTGGACTTGAAAGGCCAGGAGGGACATGCATTCAAGGGGCACACTCACAGGTATCTGAGTTTGCTACAAGGTTTTTTAAAAAATTTATGCTTATATTTCAATAGTAATGTAATAAAGAAAATGAAAGCATATTCCAGTTCATCTAGATGGCTACCCTAAAACAGAGAACAAATATATGATTTTGGTATATGCATTTGTATTTATAATTCAGTGCATACATAACAAGTGAAGTATAAGTGGCATTCAGAGGCAGGATATGCAAAACGTTTTGCTGTAGTACAGAGAGGGACATGGCAAGAATGGTAAAAGCATGATAAACCAAGAGTCTGAACAATAGCAAGCAGCAGCAAGTTAATGTCCAATTAACATGTGGCTCAGATGCTCTTTGAATGATCCTGCTTGCATTGTTGTAGAAAATCCACAGTGAACATTTTTCAGGTTTAGATTATAGCTTTTAATTCAATTTTAGCTTTTACTGAATTAAGTAACCATCTCTATCACAATACCAGTTTCATCTCCAATAGAGCTTTAAAAGATTATCAAATACCATGCCATTAAAATTGACACTAGCAAATCTCTTTAATAGCCCTAAGTTTTATTATCCTGAAGTAGGAAATAAAACTTTAAACTTATTAACAATAGTTTCTACATGTTTACAAAACAAGGTATTCTTTATATTGTTTTCACTGAAGTCAAATTCAGAAACATTAAATTAAATGTGGAACTCTGAGGTCATATCTTTTTATTATTACACCCAGTATCTGTGAGTCAGTTTTAGACATTTTTATCCACTGAATTTAATTGGTGTCATTTACTAGAAGACTATTTGTAAAATTTAATTGCTAGTAAAAATTGTTTTATAGTAGTATGAGAATTTTTATGTAGTTTGTGTTTTTAATATTTAAGTTACCACTGTAAATAAAAATAACACTGGAGGTCATAAAAGGCTTGTATGCTTTCAAAGGGATCAACGCATTATTCAAGTTTGAGAGGCACTTGTCTAAGTGTGAATCTGCCAGGAGTCTAGGAGCCTTAACAGAAGGAAGCAGAACACTGGGTTATGGCGTACTCTCTGAAAATATTTACTGGCTGATTAACCTTAAGTAAAGCACATGTTCCTGTGGAATCTGAGGAATTCACTTATTTCCTTAGGAAGTAAGTAGCTATTCCCTTGTAGGCACACACCTGTAATCCCAGTGACTCCAAACACTGAAGCAGGAGGTTTGCAAGTGCCAAGGCAGCCTCAACAACTTAGTGAGGCCCTAAGCAAGTTAGAAAGATTCTGTCTCTAAATAAACTACAAAAAGGGCTGTGGATGTGACTCAGTGGTTAAGCCCCCCTGAGTTCAATCCCCAGTTAAAAAAAAATAATAATAATAATAATGATAATGATCTACTTTCGGGAAATTC
This sequence comes from Marmota flaviventris, assembly GCF_047511675.1. NCBI lineage: Eukaryota > Metazoa > Chordata > Mammalia > Rodentia > Sciuridae > Marmota > Marmota flaviventris. Next base: position 84,916,888 of record NC_092504.1, read on the forward strand.
CTGAGTCATCTGATCTTAGCTTTTATGGTCTTACAAGTTTCCATTTTCTTATCAAAAAATAAACGTACTTTCTAGAATTACTAGATGGATTAGTGTGATGATTTAAAAGAACTGAACCTGATAGAGGCACAGAAGACACCTACTGAGCTTGTTTTATTTTTGTGGGTTTTCTTGTAGGGTATAAATGCCAAACGACAATAGCAAATCATAGATACAGACACATGATCTTCAAATGTGAAGGGTGTTGGCAGTTACTCTCTTGCAAGCAGGTCATAACCAAAATAGAGGACTTGAAGATACTGCAGGATCATGCAAAGAGCAGCTGTGCCACATGTTAATTGGACATGTGAAAGGACAAAAAGAGAACCAGAATGGGTAGGGTCTGTCGCCAGCGCAGATGCTGAGGATTTTGTAGAGCATGACATCTGAAGGTTTTTATTATATAGTCATGCTTTTGTGTACGGACTACTGGATTGTTTGATTAATTCAGCTCTTTCAGTAGCTTCAAAGTGTTATTGCTACTTTCTCAAAAAATCAAAAATTTGGAAACAATCAAAAACTGCATGGAATATTTTAAATGCCAGGAAACACTTCCCACCGTAAGAACCACTGACAATTTCTATTCAGCTGCTACCAGTAATAAAAACTCTATAAACCCCAAATTTATATTTTCCAGCTCAAGCATGTAGATGAATGACCCTACATTTCTAGTGTCACAAACAGGTCTTTGAATTGCACTCAGGCAGATTACTGACAGGTGCTCTAATATTCAGAGTTAATGCTAAGACCCAAAAGAGTGTTCTTAATCCAATGACCTATGTGTTAAGAAAACTGGATCTAACATAAAAGTAAGCCCAATAATCACTTTAGATAAGGGAAAAAGGCAGAGTAAATTCAGATGTTTGCATTTTTACTTCTAAAATGTAACATTTGAGATAATTATAAACACAGAAAATTGAGAATTAAAATCAGAACAATATCTAAGTTTCAGTAGAAAAATTCCTCTTGCATATGTTAAGTATCTTTATTCTATTAGATGACTTAAAATTTCATTTTTATATAGACAATGACTTTTCATTAACTCAGTATTACATGTTGACATTGATCTTTGCTAGCGTACTAGATAAATCACTTTACTCATCAATGCTTTCCCTACAATACCAGCCACAAACAGTAAGAGCCACCTATAACATACCAGTTCTCTCCCTTTAAATGCTAATGCATTATTTTGCAATACCATATGGAGATTTAAGAATCCCCTATACAATTTTTAAGCTTTGAAAGATATTATACAGCAGTAGGAATGACAATATATGAACCATAACTTCATGTATCATTGATCTCACAAAGAGAGTACTAATCAAAAGAAGTTAGACACACACACAAAGACACCTTTTTATTCCACTTACTAAAATTTAAAAAACAGACAAAACTAACCTATAGAGTTAGAAGTCAGAATAGTTTCTGGGAGCCAGTTTTACCCTCTAGTTCTGAGAGTTGCTCAAGAATTGTGTATGTTGAGAGCAATATTGGGATGAACATTCACAATTTATGCATTTTTCTGTATATATGCCACATATAAATTAAAGATTACTTTAAAAAGATAGTAACCCTAAGAAAAGTAAGGTATTCCTAATTCATACAATGGTGACAAAAATTCACCAAAGAGTAAACTAACTAAAAATCAGTATGCAAAATCAGTATCTTTTTCTCATATTAGAGGCAATTTTTCTGATACAGATTATTTACATTCTGCTAGACCTTCAGTGAAAACTGTACTGCATATATTAAAGTAACCACACAATCTAAAAGACAATGAGGATTACCAAATATACACAATTTGGTTCTTTGGCTTTAAAAAAAATGTTAACTAAGCATCAAACCCTTAGAACTTAGTAATTAATTGCTCTAACATCCATTGAATCTGTATTTATAAAAGGTTCACGATTCTATTTGATCATACATGAATTATACTCTTCATGTAACATTAATAAGGTTATTCTACCTTAATTATTCTTCACAAATATTATACAAATAATACATCCCTGGTCTTCAAAATATTTAATGCTAATCCAAGAAGACCAGCTCTGATTCAGAGATCTCAGTTCAAATTTTCTAGAATAAATTTAAGGGAAGTCATTTGTCAGAGACAATTTTATACATGAAAAAATTTCAGGACACTTACTTTTCTATGGTACTCGCTTTTCTACATTCAATCAAAATATTAATAATGTGACAATATTCTTCCTGAATGAATGAAAATTACTACCATGGAAACACACACACACACACACACACAGCACACAGACTTCAACTAGTCGAGAAAATACAAACCAACCCACCAGAAAAGATTGTAGTAATGTACATTTAATGACTTTATACTCATATTCCCTATATTTTGAAATTTTTGAGATTATTTATATATTACACACATACATACATGTACATTCATTTTTAAAGAATAAAGGTACAGAAGAAATATGAACTCTTCAGCTGCGATTTCATGGCACAAGAAAAATATGACTCAAAGGGATCTTTGTTTTGCTGACATTAGTTTGGCTTTATCAAACCTATTGCCAATCTCATTGCTAAAGATTTGTAACCATGAGGCATACCAGAACTTTCTCTAAAATAAGAACTTTCACAAAGATAGCTGGGTAATTTCCTAAGTGTTTACAATATATCTTGCCCTATTGAACTTTAGAGAGAATTTAAATTTTAAGCAGCTTCTCAGAAGGCAGAAGATCAATAGATTTTGATTGCTTGTATTTTAGGCACTATGACTCCAAATATCTCCAGAACTCAAAAGTTCCATCACCAAATACATGTCAATATTTTCTGACTTTGAATGGGAAAATGTAAATTTGCAGATGAAAATATTTGTGGTTCATTTTACAACATTTATGAACATCTAAGAAAACTGGGGTAATAAGGGAAACATTTTTCTGTAGGTATAGGTCAGATGTTAGAATAAGTAACAACTTGAATTTAGGTTCATCTTTAAACCTAAGTTAAAGAACTCTGCTATTTGATGCTTCATATTTTTTCAAGAGATAGGCATCTTTTAGAGGCCCCAGTTAATGAACAAATTTAAGGCATTATTACTTTAGTTAGGTAGGCATCTCAGTGATTGCTTTAATCACTGAATTATTTAGCAACAGTTAATATTCACACTTTACAGTTAATATTCACATATCACAGTTCCAGAAAATGGTATATTATTTAGGGAACATGATTTTATCACTTTTGTTGCTGGTTTTTCTTAAAATATAGATGTGGCATCCTGATTTCATTCCATATGCAACTCCTAACAGTAATTCTTGAACTGATATATTTGCAAAGTTCTACCTACATTTTATCTTCATAATGGTGACCATGCAAAAGCAAGTAAAATACTATACAAGTCCTATGCTGAAGGCTGAGGATATAGCTCAGTTGGTTGAGTGTTTGTCTTGCATGCACAAGGCCCTGGGTTCAATCCCCAGCACCAAAAAAAAAAGTCCTATGCTGAATACTATGGTTCCCCTATAATATTATACAGTATTTTCAGTATCTAAAGAATATGGAAATCTGTATTTCACATATTAACAATAAATATAATGGAATTTAGAGATCCGTATTCGACATTTAATAATATATATCTATGTTCGATTGAATTCAATTCTAAACAGTTCTCAATTGTTGCTTTAGTATCTCTAACTGGTATTAGTTATGTGGATGATAAGGAAAATACTATTTTCATATGCAATACATATCCCAGACCTAATGTTGCTACTAATATCCAATTAGCTGGACATTTCTTGCATTTCTTGAGAATGTTCCACCTACACCAGAATGCCTCAAATGAATACAAGCCAAAACATGGAAGAATTTATCAAACTTTCATATCGTGTACACGAATTTACAAAGGAATTTCCTTTTGGATCATCACTGATCTTAAAAAGAGTTGAATAATAACCAACTATGACAACATTTGGGTCAGGAGGAAAAAGACAGAGCTTTGAAATCACTTCATAACAATGGTTTATTTCATTCCTTAAGAAATCTCTGCACATGACTCATAGTACAGTCATGGGAGGGGGGACTGGAGGTTCACCAGATTGGACAGATGGGAATGGAGGGCAGAGAGAGGGGACAGGAATGGCAAGACAGTAGCTGCATCTCATGTACATTCACAAGAATGGAAAGTTATACTCCATGTATGTGTAATATGACAAAATACATTCTACTGTCATGTACAATTAAAAAGAACAATTTTTTTTTTTAAAGAAAGAGGCAAAAAAGAATTAGGAAAAAAAAAAACAAAAGAAAGAAATCTCTGCAAAACTCCTCATTCCCTAATTAATCCAAGTGTTAAAATATTAAGGACATTAGGGGGAAAAGATGTATTAGAGTTCACCCCATTGTATTACTTAAGGATCAGGATAAAAGAACCTGAATTAAGTTTTAATCTCTTTTTAAGGCTTTTAGAACTGTCAGGATATGAAAAAACAAACCCAACCAGTGGCATAAGCAGAGTTCTTGAACCCAAGGGAAAATATCTCTCATCAATTTTTTATTTCTGCTAGGCATCCTACAGTGTTAATTTACTATTGCCCCCTTGAGGTAGGCCCTGCATTTTTACCCCATTGGTCTGAATATTCTTCAGCTCCAGAGACCATCTGCTAAGAAGCAGACATCACTCAGTCAGAAGCAGCTTCATGACACAGCACAAATGAGGCACTGACCATACCCCATGGACCACATGCACTAAAAAATAGATAGGTGCTTTAGCATAGAATTATTCAGGACTGAATAAAAAAATCAATTCTCCAAATGAAAACTTCCCAATGGTTTGTTTTATAATAAGACCTCTCTTTTAAAAGAACTTGCATATATTTTTCTATTTTGATACATTTCCTAACATTGTTGATTTTATTTGGCCCATCAAGATGCACATGGAAATATAGAAGTTCTTTTGTTTATTACAACCTACTATACAGTTATAATTGTCAGTCACATTGATTTTTTTCCTAGGGCATATCTCTTAATTACAGTTGAACAACCACACACGATAACAACCTCATTTTATTTGTTTAAATATAATTCTGAACTCATCTATCCATCGTTAAAATTAGAGTAAATGTATCACTCAATTTACATTTTTCATTTTCATTTTTTCCAGCATATAGTTTTTGCAATATTAACATCGATTCCAAAATAACATAAGAATTAAAGTCTATTATTTTCTAATATCATTTCCTGTCCCAAGGCAATATTTTAATTTTGGGGAATAATAGGCTCAAGAACTCTGCTTATGCTACCCCTGGAGTTTCTACTTCTTTTTGAAAAGTCTTTCTAATTACTGGGTATCAAGAATTCTAGCGTGATAATTATGTTGTTTATTAGAAATCATTTGTGTATCTCTAATCCTTTCATTAAATTGTTCAGTTCATTGTCATCCAGAAGATGTGGAGGGTTCATTTTTTCTAATGTACACATAATTTTTGAGAATGTTTCCATTTACCCCATTTTTCAAAGTACATGGGCACAAAGGGTCATGCACAGCTCCCAGATTCTTTTGCACATCTGTGATGAACTCCATGGACCCAGAATATAAACAATGAAGTTTATCTTATTTACTTATTTTTGGTACCAGGATTGAACCCAGAGGCACTTCACCAATGACCCACATCCCTAGCCTTTTTTTTTTATTTTATTTTATTTAGAGACAGAATCTCACTGAGTTGCTTAGGACCTTGCAAAGTTGCCAAGGCTAGATTTGAATTTGCAATCCTCCTGCCTCAGCCTAACGAGCTGCTGGAACTACAGGCAAGCACTCCCAAGCACGGCATTAAACAATGACTTAAGAAGGCAAAATTTCAACTCTGATAAGTCAGCATTATACAAATTCAGTATGTTAAATAAATTGATTTGCCTTTTTATAATTTTTTATTCTAATTTGTTATTATGATAGCAGAATGTATTACAATTCATATTACATATGTAGAGCACAGTTTTTCATCTCTCTGCTTGCATACAAAGTATATTCACACCATTTGTGTCTTCTTCATACATGTACTTAGGGTAGTTATCTCCAATTCATTCAACTAGCTTGTTTTACCCCCTTGTCTCCTCCCTCCCACTCCTTCCCCTTTGCCATATCTACAGTTTGTCTAATCTTCCCATACTCCCCCTCCCAACCCCACTATGAATCAGCCTCCTTATATCACAGAAAACATTCAGCATTTGATTTGGGGCTTGGCTTACTTCACTTAGCATTATATGCTCCAACTTCATCCATTTACCTGCAAATGCCATAATTTTACTCTCTTTCACTGCTGAGTAATATTCCATTGTGTTTATATACCACATTTGTTTATCCATTCACCTACTGAAGGGCATCTAGATTGGTTCCACAGTTTAGCTATTGTGAATTGTGCTGCAATAAACATTGATGTGGCTGTGTCCCTGTAGTATTCTGTTTTCAAGACCTTTGGGTATAAACCAAGGAGTGGGATAGTTGGGTCAAAAGGTGGTTCCATTCCCAGTTTTCCAAGGAATCTCCATACTGCTTTCCATATTGGCTGCACCATTTTGCAGTCCCATTAGCAATGTATGAGTGTGCCTTCCCCCCACCCCATCCTTGCAATCCTTATTGTTGTTTGTATTCTTAATAGCTGCCATTCTGACTGGAGTGAAATGAAATCTTAGAGTAGTTTTGATTTGCATTTCTCTACTTGCTAGAGATGTTGAATATTTTTCCATATATTTGTTGATTGATGGTATATCACCTTCTGAAAAGTGTCCGTTCAGTTCCTTGGCCCATGTATTGATTGGGTTATTTATTTTTTGGAGTTTAGCTTTTTGAGTTCTTTATATACCCTAGAGATTAGGGCTGTATCTGATGTGCAAGTGGTAAAAATTTGCTCCCAAGCTGTAGGCTCTCTATTCACCTCACTGATTGTTTCTTTTGCTGAGAAGTTTTTTAGTTTGAATCCATTCCATTTATTAATTCTTGATTTTAATCCTTGTGCTATAGGAATCTTGTTAAGAGAGTAGGGGCCTAATCCAATATGATGGCGATTTGGGCCTACGTTTTCTTCTATTAGACACAGGGTCTCTGATTTAATTCCTAGGTCCTTGATCCACTTTGAGTTGAGTTTTGTGCATGGTGAGAGATAGTGGTTTAATTTCATTTTGTTGCATATATGATCATTTTAATAGACACAGAAAAAAACATTTGACAAAATACAGTACCTCTTCATGTTCAAAACACTAGAAAAACTAGGGATAACAGGAACATATCTCAACATTATAAAAGCTATCTATGCTAAGCCCCAGGCCAACATCATTCTAAATGGAGAAAAATGAAGGCATTCCCTCTAAAAACTGGAACAAGGCAGGGATGCCCTCTTTCACCACTTCTATTTAACATAGCTCTTGAAACACAGGCCATAGCAATTAGACAGACAAAAGAAATTAAAGGGCTACAGACAGGAAAAGCAGAACTCAAATTAGCACTATTTGCCTACGATATGATTCTATACCTCGAAGACCCCAAAAAATGCCACCAGAAAACTTCTAGAACTAGTAAATGAATTCAGCAAAGTAGCAGGATACAAAATCAACACACATAAATCAAAGGCATTTCTGTATATCAGTGACAAATCCTCTGCAAGGGAAATGAGGATAACTACCCACTTACAATAGCCTCAAAAAAAAAAAAAAAACAACTTGGGAATCAACCTAACAAAAGAGGTGAAAGAACTCTACAACAAAAACTATAGAATGCTAAAGAAAGAAATTTAAAAAGACCCTAGAAGATGGAAAGATCTACCTTGTTCCTGGATAGGCAGAATTAATATTGTCAAAATGATCATACTACATACTTGCATTATACAGATTTATTGCAATTCTGATCAAAATCCCAATAACATTCCTCATAGAAATAGAAAAAGCAGTCATGAAATTCATCTGGAAAAAGAAGAGACCCAAAATAGCTAAAGCAATCCATAGCAAGAAGAGTGAAACAGGTGGTATCACTATACCAGACCTTAAACTATATTACAGAGCAATAGTAACAAAAACATTATTGTTTTGGCACCAAAATAGACTGGTAGACCAATGGTTCAGAATAGAGGACACGGAGACTAACCCACATAATTACAGTTATCTTATATTAGACAAAGGCTCCAAAAACATACATTGGAGAAAAGATAGCCTATTCAACAAATGGTACTGGGAAAATTGGAAATTCATATGCAACAAAATTAAGTTAAATTATTTTTACAGTCATTTCCTGACCCCATAATGCTGGCCAAATGGTATGCAATAGTGTCAATAAATTTAATGTTAATTAAAACAACAAAAAAAGAATATTTGCACATGAACTCTCTGAGAAAATTACTTTCAGGTTTGACTCACTGAATTAATTTGATTAAATTATTCAAAAGACCTATATATAACTGGACCTATTTAAATATATATGTATGTATATATCATAGCTTTCAATTTGAAAAAAAAAGAAAATGTTTGTCAAACAAATAATTTTGATAACAAATAGTTAAAATAACTTAACTAGGCTCTGACAACAGGTTGTTTTGTTAAGAATCAGTCCATTATTTTTGAAGCTCTGTTGTATGCCTGTCATTATGCTAGATGTTAGGACTCAAGAAATAAGATGATACATTCCTTCAAAGATTCATATTTTCCTGTTTACACTTAGATTACAAATCATAGCATAGTGTTTGATAAAAGTTTCATGTGATGTCAGTTGCAAAACATAGCTGGCACAGGTTCCAGCAGGTTCAATGTCATGATGTACAGAACTCAGAAGGGAGAAAACTATAAGTTGGTATGTGTGAGCTATAAAAATCATGGAAACGGGAAAGAAGTAAAATTTTGAAACTCAAGAAGACCAGGAATGCTCTGTATGATTAGAAGATTGTTACCCTGTAGGTAAATGGATAGGAAGAAAAAAGATCAGAATGTTATTTTAAAATGGTCACTCCAGTAATATTTAGAGTTGCAGAAAAACATAGAATGAGGTTCCTAAGTCAAACTGAGACTACTGAAATAGTTTTGGCAAGCAATGCCATCAGGGAAAAGTCTGTCATATAAAAAGGCTATATCACTTGCAAACCTGGAGACTTTTAGCTTTGGCATACAACACTTCTAATCAGGATTAGGAATTTGGAGGAACAGAATACCCTAAAATTGAAGAAGACAATTATTTGGTTTTAGACTGATTAAATTTGAAGAACTATGACTGAGAATCAAGAAATTGAAAATAGAAGACTAAAAGGTCCAGGAGCGATTCATGGACTAAAAACATAGGTCATAGAGAGACATCTGGAAGTGACTCATGTTTCTGCAGATAATGGATTTTTCTTTCACTCCTTACACTGTCCTAGAAACTGCTAGGGCTATGGAAGCAGCTGCCTGGGGAAGAAAATACTGTCAATCTATCATGAAATGCAGGAATGCTGACAAAATAGAAACTGCTGGAGTGGGGGGGGGGGCGGCGAGGAGAGAGAACACACATGCATATGAACACCAGTGAAACTAGAACAGAATCCTGTACAGGAAGTTTCTCATGAGCTCATATTTTTGATACCATGTGGCTGATATTTCCCCATAAGACCAGGGGCACAACTGGGATGTTGTTTTATCCTCAGTGGATAAAATGCTCCTCAATGTGACCTGCTACATTTTTTAAAATTTACCCTTGTGCTATGAACTGCAATTGTCAAGAATGGTTTGAGCAATCCAATTTAAACTATATGCAAGGTATAGGGTTTGTGTAATTTTACACTGAAATGTAAGAGCTAGGATGGAAAATGGCTTTAAAAAGGAATGTATCTGGTGAATTACAGTACACAGCACATGCAGTGGAAAAAAGATTAGGAAATCAAGCATGCATAGCTTTCACCCTGCACTGTATTCCCCTCTTCCATCTTTCCCTCCTCTCCCCTACTCCCCACCTGCCTCCCCTATCAACATTTTAGCTTAAGCTGCAAACTCCTTCTGTTGGAATTCAGTCAAAACCCTAATAATATCTGAACTCCTTCTGAGGTGGCTTTCAAAACAAATTCTTGATTTGTTGGGAAGCTTGAGGGATGGTTTCTTAGGACAGCCCCTAGAATCTACCTCAAGTTTGACCAAGCTCCTTTTCTCTTAATTCCCTTACCACCAAGAGCATTCACTTACTCATAAATTTTTGTTGGCTACTAGTTACAGGCATGATACTATGCTGGCTGTTGTGTTTAGCTGTAGCAAGGTCCCCAGTTTATCTGCATGTATGTCTATGTCTCCTACTGGCCTGGCCTTGCAGGGTAGATATAGACCACAATATCATTCTGTGTCCACTGCCCAACACAGTATCTGCCACAAAGTAATCATATATATTTCCCAAAGAAGAGGAATTAATGACTACTCATTTTTTTAGAATAAAAAAGTAATATTTCAATATTCACAGTAGTTAGAGTAAGAATTATCTTCTAAGTACAAGAGACCGCTGGTATGCCTAAATTGTTGACTTTAAAGAGGAGGGAGGCTATTTTCTTTAAGAATTATTATGCACATAAAATCTACTTCCCTTCAGTCATAAGGAACTTACATACTTAATTCCCCTTTTCCTTTTTTTTTTTAACAAATATTTTCCTTCAACAGGTGAGTGTGTGTGTGTGTGTGTGTGTGTGTGTGTGTGTGGAGAGAGAGAGAGAGAGAGAGAGAGAGAGAGAGAGAGCAAAAGTCATGCAGCCTATTTTTAGAACAAAATTTTAATTCACTTGAAAGCAGGAACCATGTCTTAAATTTTTCAGATTTACCATAACCTAGCTCAATGCCTAAAATAAAGATGACTATGATGGTAAAAGAACTTTGGGAAGAAAAGTATCATATATTTTACTCTTAGGTAAAGCTGGAAACAGATAATATAAAATACAAGTGACAACCACTTTAATTGCTAAAAAAAAAACCCAGAAAATTGCTAAAGCAAGAATTTGGTAACTTTTACACATATAAAAACATTCAAATTATTTTTCACAAGGCAGAATTAACTATAGCCAGAAAAACATCCACCAAATTTAACTGGGTTGAAATATAATACTTTCTCTGTTTTGATTAGGTTTACTATAGTTTTCTGTTGTTTTTATTAGGTTTACTATAGTTTTATCTAGTATATTTTGTTTTAAGATTAAAGACTTGCCAAAAAGGACATCAGGCAAACAAGTCTATTCAACATTTTTTACATGATTTATATACACCCATGCAGTTTTAGTGATTACTTATTAAAAATGTCAAATGTTTTCTTACAGAATAGAGAACGGCATAACACATCATACTAGGATTCTACGTGCTATCTAGGCTGACTTTTTCTTTTATGTCATTTATCTACTCATAAGATTCTATAAAGATGTAATTTGCTTTCGTGTATAGATATTCGACTATTCAACTAGACTCTCGGAACCTTGGAGGGATGAATAATATCTGCACTCTTTATATTTCTTTCTTGTATCTTCTACTACAATATTGATAACAGTACAGGACAAATATATTCATAATCTTATTTAATCCTCATAAACCTCCCAAATGAGCAACTCAAATTAAGCCTCTTGTCCAGAGATTTGGGGGTAATAAACGGCAGTGCTGAGATTGGTACCCAATCAGTCTTACTAAAGAGACTGCCATTCATTGCCACCATTCATTTTTACTTTCCCAACTCCCCCCCAAAAGTGCTGAATATTTTTTCACTGTTCATTGACTTATAAGAGTGGTTGCTTCTTCCTGCCCAGAGCAAACCTCTGGCGATCATGTTCCTGGCTCAGAACTCAGATTTTGATCCCCCCTTGGTGCCTAAATCCCTTTCTTGTGTTAGGGAAAGGACCAGAAGTTTGAACTTATAACACTGACACCTCCAGAATATGAAGATTTCTTTAATGTTTCTAACACACAAGCTGTGACTTTCAAGGACATAGTTATGTTGTTTCAAAGTAATATTGTGAGACAAGAGCAATGTCTCTATCACAGTTGTCACTACTAACATGCAAAGAAGAAAACTTTCAAGCTCCACAGAAATGGTAGGTTTCAAAGAAAACATTTGTTCCTCTATTTCTAAAACAGCATGCAGATTTTTACTCATGCATACTGACATATTTCCCTGAGTGGGATTTAAACTTGGACTGTTTCCAAGATGCTTCCAGAAACTTTCTCAGCTGTTCTTAATCAATCACTACACTTGTTGTTTAACCATTGATTACACCTTTAAGAAATGATAATGGTAAAGTCTCTCTTCTTGGTAAAAGTTAAGTACTAAAAAATGTACCCATAAGTCCTCTCTTCCAAATTGATTGGAAGTCTAAATACATGTGATATGTAAATCTGTTATGAAACCCAAAGAAACATAGAAATATGTATATTCCATTAGAGTATTTGCCTAAAACTACACATATTTCTATGTTCTCTCACTCCATTTTTGCTTTCCCTTCTCTTATAAAAGACAGGGAGATTATTTTATATGCATATAAATCTACACACACACATATGCATGTACATACTTACACATCCACATATATATTTATATACAGTCTCATAGTAAAATGTTTAAAACTTGAATTTAAAAAATTGTGGCTGTCAACCATGATCCCATTACCTAAACTTAACATTGAATATTTTTGTCAGTTTGATTCTAGAATTTTCTGTATACACAGTAATATGTGTATGTGTGTTTAGATAATGCTTTTATAAAGTTGGGATAATATTCTGTCTTTTGTTTTTAAAAACTAACATCACAAAATAAGTATTGCCTTTACCACTGGAAACTTTTGAAACATAATTTAAATCTCGTAATGGTTGTGGATGGACTATCATTGTTTTAGATTTCCCCAATGATTTGCACAGAACTAGTTCCTTCCATTTTCATTATTTTATGTTATTGTAAAAATTTTTGTACATCTTTGTCCCAGTCTCCATGGTGTCCTAAAGGTAGAATAATCATGTCAAAGGATAAAAATTCTTGGTATATCTATAAACCTTTCCAAACTGCCCTTCAACTGAATGCAGAAGGACATCCCAACACAATTCTTAAGCTCAGATTTGCTTTGCTCAATTCATATGTTTATCATCATGGTTTTGATTTTCCTTTGTCATTTCTTGAAGATTTCAAAAACTTAGGCATATAGTTATATTTTTTTCCTTCTTTGATTTGTCAATTCATATTTTTTTGTCCTTTCAGAGTTTCAAATGTGTTTTTAAACTCTGCATACAGATCAGATAACATTGTTGTGGGGTTTTTGCCAGATTTTAGAAGTTTGTTATATGAAGTAAAAAGTATAAGCCAATATTTTTATATTTTATTCCATTACTTTTATGCTCTCTAATGCTGAAGTCAATGAAATACTTCTCTTTATTTTCTTCTAGATTTAAATTTTTTTTTCTTCTCTCCCTCTTCATCTAACTATTACAATTTCCTGAATTATTTGTTTGTTTGGGAGCAATCTTACTTGAAAGTTTTCAAGTGTCAAAAATCTTACAGACTGCTGTTCATTTTCTCTAATGACACTTTTTATTCTCTTTTCTTAAAGAGCCAACATAACATAATAGGCTTAGAACTAACTTTCTAAATTATGGTTCTGTGACTTAGCATGACCTGTGTGACATTGAAAGACAGTGAATTCAAGTCTTAGCTTACTCATATATACGCAAATCCATGAGAATAGTGTATTGGGATAGCAGTCATTTAATAAAATATATTTTAGTACTTGATTCACAAAGCTATTATAAGGAGTAAACAAAAATTATATTCTAAAAATGCTATACAGAGCAAAATTATAGAAGTTGGTAGAAAACAGAGAATAATAAATTATAACTATGTTTTTAATAATTAATATGGAAACAAGCATACAAATTCTTATATTGCATTCATATATACCTTTTTTTATTCCTTTCTTATTTTCTACCTCTAAGTCACTGATGATGCTGAATATGATAGATCTGGTCTCAAGGTCAGATCATGTGATTAAGTCCAGGATGGACCAGCAGGAAACCTACCATCCATAACTAAGTTGACAATGTCTATGACGAGGTTATGGCACATTGCTGTAATTGCATGGGTCACATTTAAAATAGGAATGGCTATTGGCATGTCTATCTGGATGGCTACTTAGTTCTTTAGAGAATTAATCATCAATCACTAAGTAAAAGATTAGTTCTTTGATCTGTAGTTATATATCATATAACAGAAAAAAAACAAAGAGAGAAAACATGTAGACTTATAGAATTTAATTATTTACTTTTTTGAAAAAAAATTTATTTAATACTTCAGATAATAATTAAAATAATTGTTATGTAAATTTTTTAAATATATGGAGTATTGCATATTTGATATTTTGCACTAGTTGTGTCAAATTAAATAAAATTTGGCCTGAATCTATCTCAGTACTTTATACTTTGACAGCAACCTAACTTAGTATGAAAATGAATTGCAACTTTACCCAATCACAGGCTGCCAATTGATCAGATCATATCCAGATAAGGCAAATGCCTCATCACACCATGCTCAACTAAGATAAATGCAGAGCTGAACCAGTCAAGCTGTTTCTGTAGGTCATTTCCTTTTTTCTGACTATTAATTGCTGCCTGCCCATGTTGCTGAGTGGAGCTCTGGTTCTAAGTTCCGCTTGAATCATGAATTGTTCTTTGCATAAATAAACTCTGCTAAATTTAATTTGTCTAAAGTTTGTCTCTTAATTGTTGATGTTCTAAGAACTTTTAATGAGTCCAGAAGAATTCTGTTAATCATCTCTCATGTGCTACATGACTTTTTAGGCAGAAGTCTGGAATCCAGCCAGGATATTGTACTGGACTTCAATTCCAAGTGAGTAACAGATCATTCTGAACAATCTTGCTGCTCAAGCTGGCTGCTCAACAGTGGAATGAAATTCTGCCTTTTAAAAATTGGGAACACACTTCCATAACAACCTCGTATAAGTCCCTCAGTGACCAGATTTCTGATGGGAGTTGACAAGGCTGAATAATGAATAAAAGAACGCTCTCTACATAGGGAAACAGTGATTATTAGTTTTTGAAAGTAGAACTTAAGTTTATTCTAAGTACAGGAGTTTCAGACTCCCCTGCGATACAGGATAGACACTTGCTTAGTTTTAAGGTGATGCTAGGAACTGCAGGAGGGCCTGTTTGCTGGCAGAACATCCTCTGTTCTCACATGTCCTGTGTGGTCTTTGCTTCTTTAACTGCTGCCAAATAGAGTGTTGGCAACTAGTTGAACTAATCTGGACAGAAAAGACTTAATAAAATGTGAAGGACTTTTTTTTTTCACTCCTGTGACCTTATGTGCTGCTGTTACATATTCAGACCCATCACTTCAGTAAAGTCAACTCCTTAAGACATAAAGCAGGGGCCATCACACTTCAGAACTCAGAGATCATGCTTCATTTTGTTAAGTAAATATTCTTGGCTCCCACCTCTGAGATTCAGGAGGTCTGGAGTGAAGCTTTGCAATTTACATCATTCTTAAAAGTAAACCCCCTCCCCCAAACAAACAAACAAACAACAACTACAAAAAAAAAAAAAAAAAAAAACACCCAGATGATTCTTCTGATCAGGTAGTTTACAGAACACTTTGGGAAGTACTGACATACACGATTGACTAGAACTTTTATCCCATGCATTTATCACATAACCCCAAATATACTCTATCTCTATATCACCACTTATTATCTAATTTTAAAAAAATGTATGCTGTTACAACAAATAAGCTGAAAGTCATAAACCACTTTAAAAAGAAACAATCAGGTATTATAGACATATAAACAAATTTTTGAAACATAACACCTTATTAACAGAAAACTGTTGAAGGTCTTTTATCCTGAAAGGCATTATTTTCCTTTTATCATTCTTGGGGGAAATCTATATGTAACAGCCAATGGTTTTCAAAAAGGCAAGTGTTTTACCAATTCTATATTTTGCTGCCTCACCAGATGTTTTAGTAGGTGTTTTAAAAATTTCCTCCAAAAGGTCAGCACTCTAGAAAGATACTATAATAGCAAATTCAAAGAAGCTTCAGCTCTAGTTCCAATACCTTATGAGAAATCTAATTTCTTGTATTTTTTCCTTGATAAAGTAAGAATTTTTCAATAGACAACATACCAATCTTAGAGACCTAAATTTAAGTACATCGTATGTTTATTTAATAAAAGAGTTGTTAGAATATAGAAATTGCTACAAAAATCTTGTAGAATCTAAGCTTTACTTCATAGCCTCCTTTGTAACTCAGTGATGACTGAGATAAGTAAAGAGTGGAGAGAAATTTGAAATAAACGATATGTCAGCAACATTAATAATTCATCAAAACACGTTCAATGTACAATTTCTATTATTAAACACTTAACTCTCACCTAGCTTTTAGATACAATTGACAAGCTTTAAGACACCAGTGAAATGATTACTCTTCAAATAATCATTGCATTGTTTTTACTTCTTATAAGCAAATATTATAGAAAGCTACGAAACAAGTTGTACTATAGCCACATAAGCTTTCACAAATTTGACGTAAACATACGCTTTTAAATGTCGAACCTCTGAAATTTTGACAATCAAATGTGATATAATTTAGCTAAAAGTTCAAAGAGAAACCCTTAAGTAAAAATGGAGGAATCGGAAAACAAGTATATTTCTTGTGGTGTAATAAATTTAACTAGAGGGACATTAAATCCAAAACAGCAACTGAGAGTGAGTAAGAGTCACAGCAGATGTCTGTGTGGGAAGGAAACAAAATAATGTTGAAAAGGGAGCTGGTTCTACAGTGGCTTCTCAGTTCCATTGTCACACATGTACCCTTGAAAGCCACTGTGGGTACAGTGGAACATATCCTATAAGACGCAGCAGAATAAATATTATTTAAAATAATTATACGGCTCAAATAAATAAAAATTTTGGTTTGGATGTTCCTCACTGCAAGAAAAATCTAATAGGAATATATTAGATTTTGTTTAAATTATAATTATTTCTCTTATCACAATATAATCTTAACAAATTTTCCATAAAATGTGACTATTACATTTTACATAAAATTTAGTATAGAAAATGGATAACAATTCAAGAAAATCCATTAGTTTCTATTATAAATACATTAATATTTTATAGCAGTCATGTGTGCCATTGAAGTAAGGCCACATTCCTTTCTGGAACAAAACGTTGGAATTAAAACTTCTTAGACAACAAGGTCTTCAAGTGTTTTTAGAAATGTTGTTTATACCTCCAATACCTTTTCATTTTTCACAGTCTCATACTCCGGGGATGTGTCAGCTGCAGCTGGAAAATGCCCACAACTAGATTTGTTACCTTGAGTCATTTCTGAGTCATCAATTCATTTATCTTTCCCACAAATTTTACTAAGTATTTAGGAGATGGTAGACACTTTGTTAAGCATATCAAAAAGAACAGGGTTTGTGGCATACAAACCACAACCTAACTGACTCTCCTAAAATAGTTTTTGATTGCTGGTCTTTCACTTTAATATAGTCCAAGTTCTAAATCTTGGCTTATGAAGCTTTTGATAATCTGATCCCATGCTTTTTACCCAAATGTCATGGGTTCCAAACATGCCCCATAGAAACTAGGTATTATAGACATGAGATTTACACAATGGTTCTCAATCATACACATCACTCCTTACTCCAAGATTCAATATGTGATGTACCCCTAATGCATCAAGACTCAACTTTCTGCAACTCTTCGAAACTCAGGAGTTCCATAATACCCTATAATACCCTGTCCTTTCTTGCAACTCTGTGACATGATATCGAACTCCAGCTTTGTCCATCTTTAGGTTGCACTTCCTTCAAGCCAAGGTTGCATGTCTCAATTAATCTTGGTAAGTCCAATGCCTGGTCATTAAATCCTTACTGAATGCACAAGCATCTTTTCTTCCAAATAGGAACCCCGGTTATAGTCTGTTTCCAGAATCTACTTCAAGCTCCCCTTTTCCATTAGCAAGTGGAATATTCAAAAAATTCAACAACTAAAACGTTTCAGATGCCAACCAATCATAATGAACACTGGCTATAACAATCAAGGGTCAGGGTGGTCCCAGAAGTCCAGACATTATGCCCTGTTTGCTTCTTTGAGCAATGGTGGCAGGCTGGGAAATCCTGGGGATGGAGGTCGCTCAGCCTCACTAGAAGGGACAGCTTGGTGAGCTCAGAGCAGCAGCTATCTAGTTAATTAGCCTGCATGGAAGCATTTCAAACTGTAAACAGGTGGCAAAGCTCTTCTGCCACAAATGGCTGAATATTCCTGTTCCAGAGACATTTCCTGAGCACCATGGCCCACTCTAGTCCTCCCCTTCTTGGGTGTCCTAGGAGACCCATTTTACCATTCATGTTGCCACTTAATTCTATCGTGTTTGATAATTAATTGATTACATGTGGATAAGTTCCATTTCTAAAATTAGACTGTAAGCTCCTAGGGACCAAAAAGCTGTATCTTCTTTCAATCTCTCTCTCTCTCTCTCTCTCTCTCTCTCTCTCTCTCTCTATATATATATATATATATATATTCTAGTTGGACATTTATTTATTTATTTTTATGTGGTGCTGAGGATCGAACCTAGTGTCTCACATGTGCTAGATGAGCACTCTACCACTGAGCCACAGCCCTAGCCCTCAATCTTCATCTTTAAATCAATCATCCAATAGTTACATAACCACACTCTATGCCATTTCATATTCTTTGAAATGCTGTAGCAAAATGATTTCCATTACACTTTTAGTTCTCACTGGAGTTCACATCAAAACTAACTATATAAAGACAATTTCCTTATCTTTTATATAACTGCTTCAGAAGATAGTACACCCTATACCATTTAAAGTTTTATTTCTATCATTTAGCATATAAAACAGAGGAAAATGTAACTCTTGACATCACACACACATTTCAGTAAATAGTACTATCTTTTGTCATTGCTTAAGCCAAAACACCCATTCTTTTCTTTTTCTTTTAAAACTTCAACACAATTATTTTACAGAAACAAAAATACATTTTGAGTCTGATCATGTCTCATTTTCATTGTTAACATCCTAATCTAATCTGAGACTAGTTTAATTGATCTCTCTTCCCGTGTTGCTATAGCCACAATCCATTCTCCACTAAAGTGAAAGAGGAGAAAGGAGAGAGAGGGAGAGAGAGGGAGAGGGAGAGGGAGAAGGAGAGAGAGAGAGAATATTAATATGAATCTTTTCAAAGCTTAAATGAAAGCTCACCATTTATATCCTGGACTGGAATCCTCAAGACTTCCCACTATACTTTGAAGAAAAACTAAATTCCTTTACCAAGACAAATGACATTTAGAAAAATACCCCAAACTTCTGCCATGGTTGAGCCAGTTCTCACTCTCATATCTCATTGCCACACTTCTGTTTGTTCAGGATGCTTCTGCCACACTTTCCCTTGAATAAGGGACCATCTTTCAGACCATCTTTCCCTTAAACAGGCTCAGCACACCCCTCAGACAGGCAGGGTGCCTCCCTCCCTTACATTTTTACAGTTTGTTTCTCTTTACTGTAGGAATTTGGTCTTCTTGTCATTGTGTGGCCAGCACCTATAAGTATACTTGGATCAATAAAGAGCCAAGTGACTGTCTTTTGACACATCCTAGCAGAAGTACTGAATTGTTTTCATCATGACACTGAGATTCATTATTTATTTGTGGTCTGAGGCAATAAACAAATTGATAGGATAAAGATAAAGCTGATATAAAGAGCTGAAAATCCTCTACTACCATAGGGGAAAATTATTAAAAATAAATAAGGCAAGGAAATAAAAAAAATCTCTGAGTGTAAACTGATAAAAAGAGAAGGATGGTAATTAGAAAATCAGCTAGGATCGATAATTTAATCAATGTTTATGATAAAACATCACATTTATTGTTTTCCTTTTGGAACAAAGCAAATTAATTTGATATGAAAAGATACGACAATAAAAATAATCCTAATGTAAGAAAAATGCATAGTACACTTAGAACAATGTGCAAATTTACAAATGGTGCCATAATAAAAATACAAGCCAAGAGAAGAAAATAAAATAGAAATGCCTTTCTGATACTGTTCTAGATTGCACCTTACATGAACATAGTTAACTAAGTCCCTCTCTATGCTGCCCACATGGACACTGAAAGACCTCACTGACTCATGTCCCAGGCAGAACTACCGTAGGATCCAGGGCACTACTTTTTTCATAAGTGAAATTAAAATATATACAATAGTAGCCGCATAAATGAAAATGAAAGGTATTTGAGAGATGATATAGTTTTCCCCTCTGTGATTTTAAAAAAAAATAGAAGCACTCCCAGAACATATTTTGAATAAAAATTTAAAAACAGCTAAATTTTGTTCTTGATCCTCACCTGAACATTTCCTCTTTTTGGAGCTGCCAAGCCAATTGCAATAAAAGCAGACCTTTGAGTGCTTTAAGGGTTAATGAAAGAGGCAACCACATGGCAGAGGTAAACCCTGACATATGCTGAGAGTTACGTTTTCATTAGAAAGATAGACATTTCTCAGTGGATGTGGAGTAAGATCTCTGGGGATAGGAATTCAGTAGGGCCCTTGAGGGTTTGGGTGAAGGAGGGATGGGTATGGGGACACTCACAATGGTGAATCTGAGTTCAGGCACACCCAGTTATTTGGAATTGGGGATGAGGAGCTCTGCACAGAAAGATTGCTAATGATTTTTTTTTCTCCATGCAAATCCTGCTACTAGAGTCCTTGTTGGATTGGTAAAATGAAAAATAGAAATTACAACCAAACTTTGAAATATGTTTTCAAATTGCTTTCCAAATAATTAGAACCATTTATAGAATGCCTCAGAATGTTTATCAGTCTCAACAGTCTTCTTAAGATTGAACATTGTTATATTTTGTATCTGTCTTAAATTAATATTCAATGTAATTTATCATGTTAATTTATATTTTTACAAACTAGTGAAAATAACTAAAATCACTATTTTCAAATTTAGTAATTAAAACAATTGGCAGTAGTAATAAAAAATTAAGTCATTATGGGAATATAGCCCATTTTTTTCATATAGAGGCCCTTATAGGCCCATTTGTTTATCTATAATTTCTGGCTGTTTTTACTCTCCAATAGCAGAGATGAGTAGCTGCAACTAAGACCATGTGCTCCACAAATTAGAACATTCACTCTCTGACCCTTCACAGTTTGATAAACTCTGCTCTTGATTTAAACATTAATGTGTATATACATTATTAAAATAATATACTATTATTCATTATGGAATTTTTAAATGTTTGTCATATTTGTTGCTCATCTTTTTTCTCTATATTTTTAATGTGTTTTAAATTTAAAATTTATCATGCCGTCAAAATGATATCCAGTTTCATTTGTTTAAGTGTTTTGTGTAATTTCTGTTTTTAGTTATATAATGTATCTGGAATTATTCTGCTGATTTACTTTATCTTTCTTAAAGCTTACATGTGAATTTTCAAAAGTGGATGTACAATAATACTGTTCAAGGAGAAGTTATTTTTGTTCACTTATTTCCAATACCATTTCTGACTGATTTTTTTACTCACTACTACAGTGATCTTTACAAATAAGGTCAGGTATACACAACTTTAAGTAAAATGTATGAAAAAGAGTTAAATACTAATTTATATAAAGTTCAGTAGTTTTAGTATTTTCAGTTAATATTTTGTTAGTTTTTGTGATTATGAATAAAACTGGAAAATTTGAGACTTTTGACCCAAGAATATAATAAACTCTATAAATAAGTTCTGAGTTTATTTCCAGAAGGAAAAAGATATGCCAAAACCTCTGTCTACTTTTTCCCACAACAAAAGAATATTATAGTGCCATAGTTCTGTAACCCCAGCAACTCAGGAAGCTGATGTAGGAGGATCACAAGTTTGAGGCCAGCATCAGCAACTCAGAAAGGCTCTATGCAACTCAGGGAGACCCTATCTCAAAATGAAAAAAATAAAAAGGGGTGGGGAACGTGGCTCAGTGGAAGAGTGCCCATAGGTTCAATCCTCAGGACCAAAATAAAATAAATAAATAAAGATGATTTTAAAAGAATATAACAATTAAAAGTTATGAACCTCTTAGCAATTATTTGTCATCAATTGTGACAAGCATGAATGCTGGAAAATGTGTAAATTAAGCAATGTGTAAACAATTCAAGGAGTAATTTCAGTCTTACAGAACACGTAAAAGAAAGAAAAGATGGTAGATTTCTTAAGTTTGGGAAACTTCATCTGCATAAAACCATTTTCACCCCTAATATTAAGTTAAACATCATTTTCTTTTTTTTTCTTCCCCATGTCCTATAGCCCAAAGTGGACAAATTGTAGACCGAATATCACAAACCAGAAAATGAGCCCACCCCTTCCCTTCCTCCTTTTCCTTCTTTGCCTCCAAATTTCCTTTCTGGTCCCTAACTCAGATGTCTGGGATATGTCTAAAACACAAAAACCAATCCTAACCCAGATTTTCTTATAAGTCTAATCAGTTATTCAGGGCCTGACAGAGCTACTTTTTGTCCCTCTGGAGAACTATCAAATTTAGTTATCATTCTTTCTTCTGCTCCTTAAATTCACTAATGAAATGTTCTGCTTTCTTTCCAGAAGTATGACATCATCACATATCTGCAGAGCATGTCAAACTGTGTATCTTTCAGGGTGAGTTAATTTTGAGACAGCGTCTCATGTAAACTGTTACCCATCTTCTGTAGCAATTTTTCTCTCTTCCAATAGAAATTCCTCTCTTCTTACTTCATAACTGTTCCTGAATCCCCTCTAATTAACATAATGTCATTCCAATTATACTACCAAGTTTTTGTATCATTAAGAAAGACTTTTTACTTTGATTTTCAAGGGAGGGACTTTCTTACAAAATAAGGGATATATTTTCTCAATGGCTCCCCAAAAGAACCTAATGTAATCAGATAACTAAATATCATCAATCTTGATATGAGGATGGAGGACATAAAGAAAGTTAGAGAAAAATCAAAAAGGCATGAGATTGAGTTCGTCTATGTTCACAACTTTTTGTATCCCAGCATAAATTCTAGGAAATTATGCCCCATATGATTTGACAGACTAACAGTGATCTCCAATGTAGCTAACTCTTGGTTGTCACCCTCAGAACTGCTACTCTTTGAATCTTCTTCATTTGGTAATGAAGAATTATTTTTTCTAGTTGTCCAAACAAAAATATTGAAATCAACTTGACTCTTCTCTTTCTCTTAAACCACACATACAATCTGTCCATAAACTCTGCATACTCTAGCTTATTTATCCTGCATTCCCCTCACCTCCACCACCACAATTTTGGTCTGTTTGACCACATTCTCTTCCCTAGATTATTGTGGATATCTCTTAATTGTCTCTGTTTTCATCCTTGATCTCCCACATTTTATTATCTACATAGTAGCAACAAACAAGTCACACTGACACTTCTGTGCTCAAAACCAGCAGTCTCCTATCACTGAAAATAATCTCTTAATATGACTAATAAGGCCAAAGTTTATTTGACCCCAAATATCTATCTTCATTTTCACTGCTTCTTCCTCCGTAATGATGCTCCAGGTTCAAGGGTCTCTTTGTTCTTCCTTGCCTAGATCATGTCATGACTGTGTCTCTCACTTTTCTCTTAATGATTTTTAAAAGGTGGAAGAAATGGAGTATATTCGGCAACTTAAAAGCACTGAAGGAATTATTAACTAACATTGTAAAGGATGGTCTAAACTCTATTTTTTAAATTTCATGAACATAGAAATTACCTTTCAAACAAGGTGATTATTTCATAGAGAATATGTTTATATACTGCAACAGGCAAGCTTGTGGAGACCTTCACCTTTTTTCCCACCTAAGTTCAGCTCCATTAGAAGTGACTGATGTGAGAGATCGACAGTGGATGTCCTAGGATGTAGTCATTTAAACTATGATCTGGAAAGAGAAACTCACTGCTCCTGGCCACAAACCTGCCTGTAAGGTTGTTAAAACAGGTAAGTGGCTTCCCTTGCCCAGAGGGACTGCCTCCCTGCTCACCTTTCAGATCTGTTTTTACCAGAGGTGACTTCCAGAATGGAAGTTCTTTACTCCATTACTTTATGTTCACTTCTGCTGTCTGCACACATTACTTTGCATGTGCTTTTATTCACAAATTCTAAGTTTGGGTTTCATTGTCACCATGGTCTAACAAGTTCAATGATGCAATTCATCTAGGAAAGGAAACCACCTCACAAGCCTTATAGACCCTCTAGTCAGCCTGGGAAACATCAGGCAATTATAAGACAAGGGCAAAGCCCTCACCTTTTTATACTCAGAAATTCTACATATCATAGTGTTATAATTTCTGTCTGAAATACATCAACTTGCAATAAGGTCAAGAGGCTAAATCAGACAGATCAAAGATAAATTTTTATTATCCAGCAAATCTAAAAATCAACCTATGTCAGAAAGAAATTCCTAAGCAAAACTTTTTTTAAAAATCACAATAAACCTTTGTTTTCATTTTTAGGAATGTGTCATACTAGTGAATTATTAAAAATTTGAAATATGATTTTAAATATTTGATTACTGAACTTTCAAGCCTTTTCACAAACTGTCACTATCATAATCGGAATGGTACTTAAAGGTCTTCTCATTGAAATACTAGAAGTAAAATGTCCTTATAGGCTGAAACTGGGATTCTAAGCACATTCTTAAAATTACTGTGTGATCTAGTGAAAAACAAACTGTACATGAATACATAAATAAGCAAAAGAATTTGGCAGCCTGGATATGAGTGAGTTTCTGAAATATTGCTGAGCATCACTCTATAATATAATAATATACAGGTTCAGCTTTGGACAAAGCTCCAAATTAAAGAGACACTGTCATTGCTCATCCCCAAATGCCAGTTCATAGTGAGTGATAGCTAAGAAGAAACCAACACGTGGCTCTGGGTAGTATTAAGAGGGAACAACAGTGTGCCGCTGAATCAGAGGCAGTCAGGTGGTTGATCACATTGGTTTTTCTTCCAAAACTTCCTTCCAGGAAGTTGAGAGATTTGACCAATGGGCTCCACTGTTGATTCCCATGCCACCATCCTCCCTGCTCCCTCCTCTGTGACCTAAAACTTACCCGTACCCCAGGTTCTTTGACGTCCTCACTGTTATAGCCATAGTAGTCTGGAGTTCTGTCCAAGTCCTGCATGTTGCCTTGGGCTCTGACACTCTTATCCGCATGGCAGGACGAGCAGAGAGCTGCATTCCCCATCTCAGCTCTGGGGCTTCAGCTGTCAGTGGGCCCGTCCTAGCCCTCTGCACTCTGTCCAGGGCTCCCAGGGGTACACTAACGTGGACAATTCATCCAGATGATCCTTGGCTCCTCTGCTCAGTTCCCCTACACGCCCCTCACCAGTCCTCCCCATCTGCTGGCTGGCTTGATCGAGTCAGAGAACTCAAAACCCCAGCAACTGCAGGCTGCCTTCAGTGACCATTTCCAGTTCAGGCACTGCCAGTCTATTTTTACACCTACCAGGCCAGCTATGCATGTCAATGGAGTGAGGGGGGTGAGGGAGAAGGAGAGCAGGGGAGGGGGCGGTGTTGTTTTGTTTTTTACTATGCTAGCAGCCTGCCTCACACATGGACTTAAGTTCCTGCTGTGTAAAATGTCTCTGCATAAGAGAATTTTTGCATTACTCAATAAATTCCTTTGAATCCTTTGATTTTCCTCTCTGCTGCTCTAACTTTCACAGAATACTAAGTCTGTGAATAACCTTCCTTTCTTAGTATTACAGTTAAAAAATCATTTTTAGTTGTTTTAAGTTGCATTCACATACTTGACATGTACTCTTTTTCATTATCATTTACAGAAATCAGTTAGCCATCCTTTTAGCATTTAATATTCATCGTAAATATATCAGTTAATATAGCTCATTTATACCTGGTATGGAGGTTTCCTTTCCTTTCTTTCTCCCCCCACCCCCAGGCCCAGTACTACAGATTGAAACCCAGACTCTTTACTACTAAGCTATAGCCCCATCCTTTTTATTTCTTTGAGACAGGGTCTCCCTAAGTTGCTAAGACTGGTTTTGAACTTGGAATTCTCCTGCCTTAGCCTCCAGAGTTGCTAGTAGTACAAGCCTGTGCCATTGTACCAGTGAAATTTTTGATATTATAAATCATATGCAATTTGTCATTATTCATAAGGGTCACAAAACAGAGAACATTTTCACTTTAAAACTTTTAATATTTTAAAAACATTTTCTAACCTTACAAAAATAATTAAGATGGCTTTCAACACCATACAATGGAATCATATTATAGATTTTTGAAAGAAATTGGTTCCCACTGAGATGAGCCCATCAAATACACACTATATTAAGGAAGCCAACTGTGGTAGAAATCAGGTTTTATTATAGACTGCTATGGGTCCTATAAAACTTTATTTGAATATTAGTCCTGTCCTTTCACATTTGTTATTTATTTTGTGTGTGTGTGTGTATGTATGTGGATATATATATATATATCTTCTCTTTCAAATAGCTTAAAACTACTAGGATCCAGACTTAGATTTTTGTATCATCCATCCATGTGTTATATATTAACTACTGAGTGATTAAGAAATGAATTGAAAGCAATCATTTGAAGAAAATAGTATGTGAAAGTTTAGACATTAATCATAATACATTTGATCACCTAAAATTACCTTTGTAATTTGGCATTTACATCTTTGCAGGTCTTTCAGATGCTAAGCAAGCATTTTACCATTGAACCACACTCCCCTACACCACACACACACACACACACACACACACACACACACACATATACACACAGTCCTGTAATTATTTTTAGAAAACTAAAAACAATTTGTTGTTTTTAAAAATAAAATTAAAAATAACATTCCTGAAATTCCATTCTCAGGATTTGAGTTCATAAAGCTCGACAAATTTGAAGGAGAATGGCATATTTGGGTTGGTTTCTATAGGATCTCAAGCTGCTTTTTAACCAATCTGGTTTTGAGTATCTATTCTAGTGTTTAGGATCCTAGGGTATGTGACTTACTATAAAGATCCTATCCCCACCCTCCAGTTTCTGAGAGGCATCACCAGTATTTAGTGGGATTATTTTTACTTCTCAGGCATCTGTTTAAACCATCTTAAAAAAAAAAAATTACTGACTGGGCCAACAATATTATCACAACAAGGGAAGGAACAAATTCTCCTTTCATATCCAAGAGGAGCATAATCTAAACATTTTGGATGTTAAAACATTAAGTAAAAGTATGCATAAAGACAATGCTTCCATACCAGCAATAAGATCAGGCTGTTGGCTGAGATGGATGAAGCAAAACCTTTCACATTGAAGATCATTGTATATAGAAGAAGCTGTCAATTTGTCATAACATGGTGATTTCTCATCAAATGTTCCATATCCTTCATCTGTGTGATGTAGGAATTACCTAAGCTCTGATGCTTAATGATATATGTTTACAAACTTTTCTAGAAAGATGTGGTTTTACTCTCCTCTCTTCTTCTCCAAGGTTCTTACAGATTAGAGAAGGTCTATTGTCCACAAACTCTAATAGTGGGTGCTGCTTCTTGAACATATGTGAGCTATTTTATTCACAGCATAAACTGACATTTTTCCAGCTGCACTTCCCTTATACTTTCAGAGTTAATTTACCATCTCTAAAGCATAACAATACAACATTTGACAGAATCCTTAACACGCACTTACATAACTTAAGATGCTAGAAGCAAATTCCCTACATCTTCATGGAACTGAGATCTGAAACTCCGTACTGACACATGTAAAAGAGATATTTAACCACTGCAGATTAGAGAAATGTCTCTAGGTGCTAGATGAATAATTCTTCTATGCATGAATTGTTGCCTCTCTCTGTCTCATTAATACATTACCCATTCTACCTCCACGCCTTTGATTTTGCTTCTTTTTTAGTCAAGCATGCACCTCCCCTCCTCCACCATCTTTGTTCATTGTCTCCTTCAAAGTTCATCTTAAAATTCACTTTCCCCTAAAAGTCTGCATCACCTCTATATTAATCCCTAAATTTTTTCTAATGTCTTTTTGATGAAGGTTGGGACTCTCCAGGCAAGGTGGCAGGCGTCATAATCCCAGTGACTCAGAGGCCAAGGCAGGAAGATCACAAATTTGAAGCCAGCTTTGGCAATTTAGGGGGAACCTCAGCAATTGAACCAGACTCTGTCTCAAACAATAAAAAGGACTGGGGTGTACCTTAGTGGTAAAGTTGGACTATTATCAGCTCCTCTTTTTGCATGATATGTCTGGTCTCTCTCACTGACTTCCTCATAGATCTAACTACACACACTAGGACTAAATGTTTGCTAAATAAATGAACAAAAGCAGCTGCAGATAGATGTACAATTCATCTATCTGCATCAATATTTATCTGGACTATGCTGGTCTGAGCTTCTCTCTCTTATGCATTAACAATAACCATTTAATTATTTTAAACATCTTTAAGCATGACAAATTTTAACTCCCTTTACTGATTTAAAACAAAGACTCCTTTTAGTGTTTGACACTGTTCAAGATGACTTTTCCTAGAAAATAAATTATAATGCTTTATTAAGAAAGAAAAAAAAAAACTGACACTATGAACCAAAAAAGTAATAGGGTCGCAACTCCTAGAAGGAATTTTTTTTTTTTTTTTGGAGGAGGAGGATAGAGGGGATTGAACCCAGGGGTGCTTAACTACTAAGCCACATCCCAGTCCTTTTTTATCTTTATTTAGAGACAGGGTCTCACTGAGTTGCTTAGTGCCTTGCTAAGTTGCTGAGCCTGGCCTTGAACTCATGATCCTCCTATCTCAACCTCCCATGCCACTGGGATTATAGGTGTGCACCACCCTGTCTGGCTAGAAAAATACTTGTTTTATAAATAACTGGCCATTATGCTCGTTCTGCCCATCTCTCCTTTCTTCATTTCAGGGAAATTTTCTCATACTTTCTCCAGAGAAACTTGAATATACTATTCATACTCCTATCTTTAGGGCTATCCAAAATATACCATGTGATGGTCCCCAAACCTTGCTGCTCAGTGCTGAACCAGATTGGGCAAAAGGGGAAAAATACAAACCCTGGCACTCCTAGGATGGCTGAAATTTTCTATTTTCTGATTGAACAGATTTAAATGAAAAATTCAGAAGATATCAGTAACTATGAAAACAGAATTTCCAGTGAAAAGCTTCCTAGCTATGATCACTCCAAACTTTGCCAATGATCTAATACTTCCTAATCAAATGCAAAAGTGTGAGGGTCCATGGGCACTTCAGAAGTTAGAACAATCCTAGGTAAGGGGGTGTAGCTCAATGATAGAGCACTTGCCCAGCATGTGGAAGCCCTGAATTTAATTCCCAGTATCAAAAAAAAAGAAAAAAAAAAGTTAAAACAATTCTTGTTCTCCCTCCCAGTGGTTAACTAACAGATAAGATCCAGACAGGTTTGTCACAAAAGCTTGGGCAAAGTGATAACTTATATACATAACATATTGTCAAGTTGAAGCCAAGGTTACCAAATGCTGTGCAGCACTCATGTCTTAATAATAAGCCTGTATATGGTTGGGATCTCTGTGGACATCTGACAAGGGATATGTTTTCTGCCAGGGCAGAACAATGTCACCACTGTTCCTCAAAAATGCTTCAAAGTCATTAGGGCAAATTACTCAGAAAGCAAATATTTGCATGTTTGACCACACTTAGAGCAGGATACATGAACTTGATCTACGACTTAGAAGGTGAAATTCAAACACCCCATGATGTGGCATATTTGCAATATCTTCTTAAATTCCCAGGCATTTACTGTCAGGACTGGGTCTGTATTGCTGTTTCAAATCCATCGCTAGAAAAAAGCGATTAAGGACTGGGAACAAAGGCTGGCTTCTCAGCTGTAATCTTTTGAAAGTTGCTGCTTAAGTCCTTAAAACAGCAAATCTGAAATCCATTCACTGCTGTTCTAAACTTCACCTTTTAAGTAAGAAGTAATGATTACAGAATCATCAGGAAACAAACACCTTGGAGAAGAAGTTAACTGTCTCAGTTCCGTAATTTAAATTCTGCAAAGGTAACATAAAAGAGATCACAGCTACAGAGTGAGATCACGGCTCTTGATAGTGCAGTTTTCTAAAGCTCTCTTAGCAAGGTGTTACTAATACCAGGATTTGGTTCTACCATTAATTTACCTGTGTGGACTTATGTAACCTTTATCAAATTTAGTCTTCAATTCTCTATCTATTTATCTATCTATCTATCTATCTATCTATCTATCTATCTCTTTAGGAGTTAGACTAGATGATTGCTTCAGGTCCCTTCCAAGTCTGCAGTTTCTTGCTTCTAGGACATAGAAGTTGTTAACATTTGAACATACACCTAACTTGAGGTGAGAATCCAAGATGACCATCTATTTAGATAATTAGATTGTGGGGGCGGGGAGGATAAAAGAATTACTTGGCACATTGCATCATGCTTTCTGCCTCTATGGGCTGGCTTTGTTCAGTCTTGTTTCTCTGGCAGACTCACGAGGAAGATGAAAGGACCATTGTGACACACGACAAACTCTATTGGTATCCAGGAGCTCTTTGCCAAGGTAAGGACCCTTGTGCTCTTTCTTTCCTGAATATTAGCCCCACTGATAAACTTGTAACATTTTGGAACCCATCTCCTGCCATAGCTTTCTACATCCCATAATTATATGACTTCCACCTGGAAATAATCTTACTCCCAAACTGATTTTGCTGGGCAGTTTTATAGAACTCAGTAAGATAGATCTTTGCAAACAAGCTGCGTAAGTTAGCAGGGTTCTTACTTCCTCTTAAATATGTTCATAAACATGTTTTTAAAGAGTGAGTTTTATCACATTAAAAATGCTGAAAAAATAGTTCATCACAAATCTACAGTGTCAAATTAGAAAGAAAGTTTCCCTCGGAACCCTGGGATTTATTTTGTT
This sequence comes from Marmota flaviventris, assembly GCF_047511675.1. NCBI lineage: Eukaryota > Metazoa > Chordata > Mammalia > Rodentia > Sciuridae > Marmota > Marmota flaviventris. The sequence goes on from NC_092504.1 coordinate 84,947,883, forward strand.
TTTCTCTGAGTTTAAGAAGGTTACTCAAGAACATTACAAAAATGAAAAATGCAATGTAGATTTTTTTTCAATCTAAACTAAACCATGTTTAGTTACACACTTGGTATTTTTCAGTTCATTGTTAATAGAGAAGTTTTACGTAACCTTTGTTGAATTTAAAAATCCATGTAAACAAAGGGGAATGAAGGGAAGGGAGGGGGCATAGGAATAGGAAAGACAGTAGAAGGAATCAGACATAACTTTCTTATGTTTATATATAAATACAAAACCAATGAAACTCCTCAATATGTACAACCATAAGAATGGGATCCTAATTAGAATAAGTTATACTCCATGTATATATAATGTTAAAATACACAGTACTGTCATGTACATACAAAAAGAATTTAAAAAAATAAAAGAAAAATAAGAAAATAAAAATCCACGTAGATTATAGCCTATACCCTTACCACTTTTTACCAGGATAGCTTCAATTCTAGACTCACCGCTTCAGTCAAATGTATTTAACTAATTAAACTAAAGTGTGATTATCCTGTTGCATGCAAAATTCTCAATGCCAACATCATCACATGAAACTAAGGATGAGTTCTTCCAACTTTGGGAATCACTTGCTTATGGAAATAAATTTGGAACATTCTATGCCACAACTAGGGCAGCATGCTCTCTTCTTCCATGTTTGAGTACATTCAATATAATTTATTCGGCTAAAAGTTATGCACATAATGATTTTTGCCAATTGGATCTGTTATATAATTGATCAATCAGGAAAACTGCATGATTTATGGATCTACACTGGATTCCCAAATTAACACATGGCATAACTTTTCTAATTGAGGTCAGTATAAATGACCTTTACTGTTTATGCTTTACACAAATTAACCAAAATGGATACTGCCGAGCTATTCATGGCCCACAAACATCAATTAACCAATTTAATTTTACATTCCTCCCAGCTATTATTTTCATTCCAGCCTGCTGCCTCTTGACTTCTGGCAAATCAAGGACAACATTCTTTAATAGTCAGTGTTAACAACTTGTGAAGTTTTCTAAAGCCTACTCCACACAATGCCCAGCACAAAAAGGGCACTCATAAATGTCATTGACTGACATTAAAGAGACCATGAGTCAAGAAATGTAGGGTGTCCAAAGCCAAAAGGGCCATTTGACTAATTCTATGTTCTTTCATATTTAACGGGATTTTGAAATGCAACATAAATAAAACAATTTACCCATTGTACACTCCTACTTTTTCTGAAGAAAAAAAAATCTGTGTATTCATAATACTTAGAAAATGGCCAGCTACTGAAGCAGGGGCTCCCTACAAGCTCTGCATGAAAAGAGGGGCAAGTGATTAAAATTGAAAGGCCAGAAGGGGGCTCTGTGAACAGTCTGGCTTTGAAACCTAAGTGAGTTTTTCGGTTTTTGATGTGGTTGTTTTGTTTTGTTTCAGTTTACTAACATTTCTTCTTAGTTTTCATTTCTGAACTAAAGGAGGCAGCAAATGATGATCTGAAAAGTATTCAGTTAAGGTAAATTTAAAATTAATAGTGCATAGCATAACTGTTGATGAATTAGTGAGGGATTCTGGGGGTCAAAAGAACAACATTCTTAGGGGAAATGACTCTTTGTGGGAGGCTAGGGGGAAAGCTGAGAAGCTACTGCTCCATAGGCTGTCTAGACTATCACATGCCACGGTAGTAAACAAGTGCTTGAGCATCTAGACAAGATAAACGGAGGTATTGTATTAGGGAGAGTTTGTAATTAATCTCCCCAAATGATGTCTTGCTATTAGGCGTATAGCAAACCTCACCATTGCGCTAAGATGAATTATCATTACTACAACCAGCAAATGAAGATCCATTTATCCTTGCGGTGCTTTTCAATTCCCACTTCGCTTAATATTTGGCCAATGTTTTCCTTTGAAGGTTAATAGGCATGAAGCTACATACATATGCTCAGTTTGAACGTTTAGTCTAGATGTTCTAGAATGAGAATTTTTCATAAGCTTTTTTGGTCCATGAAACACAAAATATGGAGAGTTAATGTTTTGATACGTTTGTCATTACCAAAAAAATTATTTAACTGTAAAACCCAGGTCCAAGTAATCATAGACACAAATGTTTTAATCTATTGGTCTCAAAGTATTTTAAGATAATAATTTCCTAACTAAATATACATACAACATGTGAAATAAGCAAAAGACATAGACATTTAAATTACATTGTGAGGCAGCAGCCAGGCACTGGGCAATCAAGAACAAATTCAAATTCAAAGTAAATATCTAATGCTAGTTCAAACCAGAGAAGATATGAGTATTTACCTTAAGATTAACAATTAAACCCGATTTATTATGAAGATAGTAACATATTTCCTGGTTCTATGATAAAACATGAATCAAATGTGTTCACTCAGCTGAACTGAATTTACTCAGTGAGTAACATAAAAATATGGTTTCCTTTAAAAATGCACGTTGACTATGCATTTAATCAAGACAAGTTGCATACAATTATGAATGATAGATAAACTCAATTCAATTTACTGCAAAGATTGAGAAAACTTCCAAAACGAGTCCGAATTCCATTGTTTAACTAAACATTTATTTGGGTTCTATTTCAAGATCTCTCTAGAGCAGATTTCTTCTATGTATCCTAAAGTATAAAGAATTGTTTATAATACTTCATATATTATTCATGCTGGAGTAAATATTCTGATTATGTATTTTTTTTTCTCCCTGGCATATGTGAGAATTATTTTTAAGTTTTCAATTATGTCCTACTTTTCTTTCAGAAATAGAATTACTTCACAGGCAATCAAAAATTCTGGGAATATAATCATAAAAGTATTATAAAATCAATATTATTAACTTAGTCTTCTAAAAATATGTTAGTGTGCTCTTATGTCCTTTGTAAAATACTATTGGCTACATACTTTGTAAATTCATTTTGAACTTTAGTACTCCCATCTGTATAATAATGAGCTATAATAAAGAGCCTCTTAGGCTAATGTGTGTGTGTGTGTGTTTAATCTTTAAAATTAGAAGTTTATAAATCCTGCTATGAGGTCAGCATATACTTTATCTTCTCTATAGCAAGATAAGAGAGGGAGAAAGGAAGGAAGGAAGAAGGGAGGGAGGAAAATATAAGTTAATGCAGATCTATCTCTAAATCTTAAGGGTTTTTTTTTGTTTGTTTGTTTGTTTTCTCTTTTAAGAGCAGTAAAGAATTTTTTAAGAAAAATGTTTTTCCTTTCTAATAGTTCTTCAGAATACTTAAACACGCTCAGAGCCTTCACGGGTCAATAAAAACTCTCTTTCCTAAGGTCCTCCTCAAACCTGCTCCTGGCCCAGTCTTCTTTGGCTTAGTATCCAGCTGCCCTATCCACTTTGCTGTCTAAGCTGGATATCTTAAAGATTTTAATATTCCTTTTCCCGTCCACCCAGTCCTGTGGAATTTACTCTTTCTATCCTTTTGCCACTATTTTAGGCCAGTAATTCATTTCCGGCAGAAATCACTGTAACCATCACCTAATTGCTTCTAGCCTTGCACTACCTCCAATTCATTCCCTACACTACAGCCAGTGTGTTCTCTCCACAGCTCAGACCTGTTTAGGGCACTCCATAGAATTTTCATGATAAAAGCCAAACTCTAACATGGTGTAGATCTGATCCCCCTCACCCTAGTCTACATCACCCCATCTTTGCTTTTTCTTTATTGCAATTTCTTCTGTGCTTTTATTAATAACTAATCCTCTATCTGGATCACCTCCCTCCCTCTCAATATTTACAAAACTCCTCTGTGAAGCCCTGCTTGTCCCACAAGTTTAGGATCTGCTGTGGATACAGAGTCAGCATGGTGATTGTTACCCTGTATTGTAATTATCTTTTTATATGTTGGGCAGATATTTATTTTAATATGTCCCTAGTACTCCTGTCAGTGCCTCTATATGTTAGGCACCCATAATTGATTACTGAATAAATGAACAATAAAAAAATCTTCCTTTGCACGTTTAAAATATGATTGGTTTCTACATTTATTAATTTATCCCATAAATATTTATTTAGCACTACATGCCAGGCCCAAACACATCATTTAAATAAAAAGAGGCAAACGTGTAATATTACCAATGTACATGCTTCAGTGAGTCTCTGAAAATGGCTATCTGTAGTAATTTATCCAATCACCCTTAAATATTCCTTTGTTTTGTTCTTATTACTATTCTGTCAGTTCCTGTATGGTTATTGTTTCAGATGTTTGATTTTTTTATGAAATGGTCCAGGCACTGAATCTATTAGTAATTATCTGAAGATGAAGAGAAATGAAAAGAACAAATGCAAAGTAATAAGAGCCACAAACAGAGGATCTTTTATTAGGTAAGGAGAAGACTACTGACTACACTATGGATGGTTCAGGGTATTTATAGATATGGTTATAAAACAAACTGAGTAATCATTACTAATGCCAGAAATAAAGTGTTTGTTCTCTAGAGGTACAAATGGATTCTTACAATAAAGGGGCACACACACACACACACACACACACACACACACTGCCCTTCAGCTTGGCCATCATGGATCTATAAAGTATTCTGTGTAATAGAAAATTCATTTCTTTTCTTTTTAAAAAAATATTTATTTTTTAGTTGCAGTTGAACCAATATCTTTATTTTATTTATTTATTTTCATGTGGTGCTAAGGATCGAACCCAGGGCCTCGCATGTGCTAGGCAAGCGCTCTACCTCTGAGCCACAATCCCAGCCCTAGAAAATTCTTTTCATCCCACTTCCCACTTGTAGAGCTTTCCTTGTTCTTTCATTACTGGCTCTGTTTTTCCCCACTGTTGGATCATCAAGAGCTCCCTTACTGTGTCTTTACTGTTGCATCTTATGCTCTTCACAACCATAATTTCTGCATGTCCACCACCTTCAATGACATTGCCTCTAACCTATGATACCCACTTCCTTCTCTTCCTCTCCACCATTTATATATATATTTTAATTTGCCATTTTATTTTTTCATATGTATCATTACTCCCAACAACTTTCAATATAAATATTAATCTTTTACAGACAACAGCCACCATTAATATAGCAAATGCATAAATGCAAAAATACCTCACAGTTATGAGCCTGCATTAAATCCTCAGAGAAAGAAATGCATTCCTCCTCATTCTCATGGTCAACAACCAACTAAAGTACTCAGGTGACCTCTCCTTCCTTGCCATTATCAGATGTTTGTACTTCAGAATGTCTAACGCAATAACTATGCATCCTAAAACAATGAGAACCATAAGATACCAAAATTTTACTTTCATTATTCTAAATGCTTCTAATGTTGGAAATTAGAATTTCCAATTTCTATGCCTATAAACTTATCACACACACACACACACACACACTTACACACACGCATATATGGGGGGGGGATGATACTGAGGATTGAACTCAGAGGTGCTTTACCACTGAGCTACAATCCTAGCCCTTTTTAACTTTTTGTTTTGAGAAAGGGTCTCAATAAGTTGCTGAGGACCTCTCTAAATTTCTGAGGTTGTTCTCAAACTTTCAATTCTCCTGCCTCAGTCTCCTGAGTTGCTGAGATTACAAGCATCCACCACAGCACTCAATTCTGATTTTATATTTTGACAACTCAGACTATATGGCAAAGTTCTGGTCAGGTTTCACTAAATGGGTCATATTCTATTTAGCTGACCAAGAAGGATGTCATGACAATTTAATTTTACCCTAAGTTCTTCTTTTAAAAGAATCATCAATAAGAGTGAATGTAGCTTCCATTAACTATTGACATTTTTAAATGTCAACTTTAAAAATATTTGTGCATTCTATTTTAATAGCATTCAATTTTAGCTAAGCAGGTGATCAAAGGTTAAAAACCCTCTCTGAGAAGGTGTTTCCTTCTTGTTCTGAAACCTGATATAGTTCAGTTTATTATTATCCCATATTACGATAAAGGAAGATCACCTTCCTATGTACAGAAGCATCATACAGACCCTTGACCTTGTGGTTCAGCAGAGAAAGCATTCAAAGACCTTCACTAGCTGCCTAGGTTTTTGTATTTGTGTTCAGAAATATCTCAGGGACCTTCTTTTTTTTTTCATTTTATTTTATTTGTTCTTGCATTTTCTCTGTGGCTTCAGCCAAAAAGAAAGAGATGGAAAGAAAAACAAAACAAAAACAATTTTCAGGAAATTTTAGAAGTATCTCCATCTGCAGTTTGATGAACTGTCTCTGAACTAATCAACCATGTGACACTTTGGGCCCGGGGGACCCTCTTCCACTTTACAAGAACTTCTTGTTGAAGACATCTAGAACTCTGACATCTGCTTTGACGCCATTTTGGTTGTCAGAAGTCCTAGCAGTATGGATGGCCTGAGCCTTCAGTAGTTTGGAGTATTCTGTTCTCCTCCGTCCTCCATTCTTGTTATTGGAGACAACTCCTAACACACTCTCTTCTATTCTGTTTGCTCCATTCCTTGAAATGGTAAAAATATTTTTCCATATTTTAGTGATACATATTCTCCATCACAGCTTTTCTTTAAAGAATTATAAGGTCATTTGGAGAAATACAGGGACAAGTTGTCCAGAGTCTTATGGTTTTTTCTTCCTTCTTTAACCTCACTTTCCCTATTTCGCAAAAGGGAGTTATCGTCATTTCCACCCCTGGTGTTGCTGAGGAGATTAAAAAAGTTGTTGCATCTAAAGTTCTTAGGACAGTGCTGTTGGCACATGGCGTTGCTCAGAAAGTTTGCCATAATCATTTTCCTTCACTCCTTTTTCTTTCTGAATCAGACAGCTCCAAGTTTTATGATCTGTCCTACAGTTTAATTAAAAAATAGTGATATCTGGCCTGGCATGGTTGTGCACACCCATAATGCCAGCAGCTCAGGAGGCTGAGACAGGAGGATTGCAAGTTCAAAGCCAGCCTCAGCAAAAGTGAGGCACTAAGCAACTCAGTGAGACCCTGTCTCTAAATAAAATGCAAAATAGGGCTGGGGATGTGGCTCGGTGCTGGAGTGCTCCTGAGTTCAATCCCCAGTACCACCCCCCAAAAAAGTGATATATTAATTTTAAAATACTCAGATACTGTATCATCATACAGACAGGCACGGTTTAGAGAAAAGGCATGGGCCTGGAATCCAGCACCTGGGATCTGTCCCTTAAGGCATTTATTTGCTGTGAAATTTTGGGGGAAATGAATCATTTTAAGCCCCATTTTCCGCCCCTAAAAAATGAGGTTAAAAATATCTACATCATTGTAGGAACTACATGATTTAATAAACAATTGCAAGAAGCCAAGTAGAAAGCCTTCATGTTCTTATTTCTCATTTCCTCACACCTGGGTCTTCTGAGGCTTCCCACCTGCTGCCTCCCATCCCTGATTTCAAAATAAAAGGGTCAGACTTCCTCAGGCTTCCACCTAGTGGTGACTCACAGCGAAGTCACCCTGGAAACAGCTCCTCCTGCCCCCTTCTTACTCACCCACCACTTGGTGCCTTCACCTTTGTCTAGGGACAACCAATAATTAAGTTGTCCCCAAATATAACTTCATTTTCTTCTTCATGTTGTCACTGAACATCAACCTTTATTTTTAAACTTGGCCTGTATGACCAAAACACTACTGCCCACTCCTGATGGGGGCGCTGCTGTGAGGAGGGTGGTGGGTACAGCCCTCAGGGTATTTCGTCACTACATTTCTCTTTCCCAGTATTGACGTGTTGTCCCATAATTAATATCAATGGGTAGTGGCTGGCCGATGTGAAGCCCCTCCTTACTTGATCCCAAAATACTAATGGTCTCTGGAAGTCCCCCTTGCCTTATTCCCCCACCTGAATGAAAACCCCAGTGTTGACTATTTCCCACCGTGAGCCTGAGGTAATCCTGTGACAACATGCCTGACATGCCCATCTGGTACACTGTCTTCTCTAGTCGGTTCTCTTCACCCCATCCATAGGTCACAATTCCTCCAATTCACAGACTGTGATGGGCCAATGAAGTACCATCAGGCCTCAAGCTATAGAAAGCAGTTCTGTGGAAGAAATCTATAATTTAAATTTCAATAATTTTTAAACTTACAAAAATGTTCTTTTAATTTTATAAACTTACTAAAAGGATCTACCTCAGAGTCAAATCTTATTAAAATGATCATTCCCATAAGTACTTTTACTTTTTCCAGTACTGGGAATTAAACCAGAAACCCTCTACCACTGAGCAATACCTCCAGCCTTTTTTATTTTATTTTTGAGACAGGGTCTGATTAAGTGTCTGAGGCTGGCCTCCAACTTGCGATCCTCCTTACTCAGCCTCCTGAGTTGCATATAGGTAGGTACCACCGTGCCCAGCCCATAAATATATTTAAAGTACACACTATAATAAAACTTTAATAATGTACCTTTGATATGTTAAAAACTCAAGGGGAAAAAAACCAAAGGAAGAAATGTATTAGAACACACATAAAAAGGAAGCACATTCTGAAAAAAAATAGAATATAGACACATATGTTCGTATGTGTGAACATATACGTAAGCATCATACTATACGAACAGAATTATAAGTACAGGTTTTCTCAAAAGACCTTCTCCAAAATGAGCTCATCAAAAGCCAAACTAAACCAAAACAAAAACTCTATAATCGAGTTGCAAAGGGGCTTATGGTCTGATAGGTTGTGACATTTCAGAATAGTCTCTTGTTTTTTCTTTTATATGGTGAAGTATTTTCCTAGTCAACTTTATCACTCTGGTCAAATTCTTGACCTAGCCACTCCATGGCTTTAAATGATAATTGAGCTCAAAGAGGAAAAGGAAGGAGGAAAGAAAAAAGCCTTTGAATGCTCAGCCTTGTGTCTATACATTTCACTCTAATATCTTGCCAGATGTGTTTTTATCTCTGAATTTTCTATGAAAATGTATGTGGTTTCACACAGAGAAAAACTTCTTCAGGATATGTGGAGTCACAAAGATCCCATTTAAATCTACTGTGCTTTAGTGTGCAGGAATGTCAGGGGGGTTTCAATCCAGTTACAATATGCTGCTTGTTGCAACAGAAGCTAGCCCTTGGTATTCTGTTTCACAGGTTTGTCTTCACTTGGGAATATATTATAAACACAGTGACAGGCCCCACCACTAAGCCTAAATGAGGTTCACACTTCTGTTCCCTGTTTCACTCTTGTATTCCAATAATGTGCTTGCTCTCCAGCAACTTTCAAATGTGAGAAACCTACAGATACCAGGTAGTCGAATTTTTACAAGTCACTGGAACACTGATAATGTCATGTGAGGAATGAAATCTAGATTTCAGTAATCAGCCCTTACCCAGACTTTCTGTATACCTGGGTCATGGCATATACAGATAAATCATGACAGGAGCTTGAGTGACATTCATCAAAGTAGAGTAGAAAAAGAACAAGGAAAGTTACAGAGTTTGGCCATGCTTTAGGGCAGTTAAACATGCCACGGGTAGGTGGACTGTGAATAAGAATCAAGGTTAATGGGAAAGAAAAACAGTACAAATAGTTTTGAGAAGGAATTGCTGACCCAATATAGTATACTTCAAGTATCCCAGAGGAAAGTTTCAATCCTGCAGACTAAGAAATGTGTATTGCATAGAAAATTTATAGCTTTAAAACTATTAATTTAAAATTTTTACAGTTTTTAAAACTTAGTGTGATATTTTTTTTTGGCGGGGGGGATTACCAGGGATTAAACCCAGGGGTGCTTAACCACTGAGCCACATCCCCAGGCTTTTTATTTTTTATTTTGAGACAGGGTCTTCCTAAGTTTCTGAGGGCCTCACTAAATTTCTGAGGCTGGCTTTGAACTTGGAATCCTCCTGCCCCCCACTCCCAAGCTGCTGGAATTACAGGCTTGTGCCACCACACCTGGCCTTAGTGTGATTTTTAAGATACAAACACAATGTATTAATATTTAAAGATCAATGGTACAAAGGAAGAAAAATAGTTCTCTAGAAAAAAAAGAAATTATCCTTCATAGCATTTTCAGTTTCCTTGTGGATTTATAAAAGAGAAGTCCTATTTACAAAATCTTTAAAAGTTCTGATCCAGTTATGAAACAACTGTTCATGCTAGGTCCAATCCATAGGTTGCCTAAGAAAACTTCTCTTTCTTGGTTTGATTCAGAAGACTAACTTATGACAAGTCTGAATTTAGGACTCAAAAGCAGTATTTGCTTGTTTAGAATCAGTAGTGTACTACTGTGTCTTAGGCAATGGTGATGCGCTATAGGAAGAAGATCAGTGGACATTCTGTGCACAGCAAGCTGGTCAAGTCCTGTGGGATCAGGGCATTTGTCTGTTCTAGGCAAGATGCTGTTCTGGCACATTAAAATTTCAAAGTGCACAGGTTTAAGGAAAGAAGCTCTTTGAAGTAAACACGTTCGATTATCCTTATACCATTTGGTCATTTATATAAAGAATGTACATGTAACCCAATGTAGATACTGTCATGGTCTCTCATCAGTATTACAGTGCTGTACAAGCTGTTTAAGAATGAATGCTCAACTTACAATATCATTATACATTTAATTATAACTGAGAATTTGGTTTACAAAGTAAATGTACATTACATATCTGAATATTTTGCTAAGAAAAATTGAAGTAGGCAAGTGAAATATTAAAAACAAAGACAGGAAGGAAGACTTTCACTGAGTTTGATCATGCTGTTGTAGCAAAGTTAATTAAAATGAGAAATGGAGTAACTTTTGGGAGGGGACAAGGGACTCACAATTCATGAATTATAAGGGTACTATCTGTATATGGAAAGTAACTGCATGCTCCTGTGAACAGCTGTTTTTGTTTCAGTGGTACTAATAGATACATAAAGATCAGTGGTACAAAGGAAGAAAAATATTTCTCTATAAAAAAGAAATTATTCTTCATAACATTTTCAGTTGCCTTGTTGATTTATAAAAGAGAAGATATGTAATATTTCTATGTACATATTGCTTTCAAAACTACTGCATCATTTTAAGTCCTTAGAACTATGTTTATATATGTGTGTGTATGCAATATTAATGACATACATCTTGTGTATATGTGATTATTAACTGAAATTTACAGATAAGAAAGCTGAGGCCAGTCATCAGATATTATACACAGATATTGCACAGATTCATGGCAAGTCTTATTACAAAAGAGGTGAAAGAATAGATAGTTCTTTATGTAATTCAAGGTAAATAAAATTAGAATTTTGCAAGCCAATAAGAAGATGGAAATTGTTCAACAAATATTGTATCATATATTTAACACACTGGCAAGGGAAAAACCCAGTTTTACCCATTATCCAAAAAAAGAATAAAAAAAAATCTTTTAAATGACTGTTTACTCAAAAAAGGAACAGGAATAAAATGGTAAAGTTTAAAAAAAAGCCACTGCATTTGTGCCAATATCATCTAAATTAAGAATGCAGTCTCATTCAGACACATGACCAATAAAGCAAATTACAGATATTTGAAAAATTGTACTATCATGAACAAAATACTGCATAGACATTTTTAACCTTTGAGCAATGACAGTATTTCCTTTTCTCCTTCTGTCACATAAAAAGGGAGAAATCTGTTGATAAAAATAACTAATATTTCTATGTACATATTTCTTTCAAAACCACTGCATCATTTTAAGTCCCTAGAACTATGTTTATATGTGTGTGTGTATCATATTAATGAGATACATCTTATGTATATGGCATTATTAACTGAAATTTACAGATTAAAAAAGCTGAGGCCAGTCATCAGACATCAGAATTTGGTGGAGGTGAGATCTGAGTTAAGGACTTCCAACTCTACATTTCATATAATTTCTACTACATCCAAAGAGAAAGAACATTTGTTGGTCTTTTATATACAAAAAGTCTCTGCATCATCATTCCACCAATGCAAATTTTCCATATATAAAGCAATGTATTTTTATTTTCCCCTGACATGTATTTGACATTTGTTTTTGTCAATTGACTATCATTTTTTATATTATCGAATAACCCTGAAATTGTTTTGAGTCACTCTTTTTTCTATATTCTAGTTGAGGGCTAATCCATCCTGTTTCCCTCCCTGCTGATTTTCCTGGGCAGCCATTCAATCCAAGCTCTGTTTATCTCTCTTGGTTTATTGTAACAGTCTCCCGGATGACCTTGCTAGCTTTACTTCCTCCCCATGATCTTTCTTTCTAACAAAGCCTTCCATAATTTCTAATTTTTTTTGCTTGAGTTTAGTTCCTCATTCATTGCTTTGAAGACCCCTCAACTTTATTTCCAAATCTTTTCTCCCTTCCTCTTTGTTCATGCCATGTTGCTCACCAACTTCCATATCCAACATGTGAGATATTCCCTCCACCCCAAGCTAAATTTAACCATCCTCCAAGTCCAACCTCGATTTCAAAGAACCAGCTATTACACCTAATCTAGTATACCCTCTATTCTTTCTACTGAGGTTAATCTTAAATACCAATCTAAAAGAGAAATTAGTTGAGAGGAAATAGTTTTTAACTCAAGAATCTTTGCCAATCTCAATTTAAAATACAGTACACAAATTTTCTATACATTTCATCATATTTCAACATATTCTTAGATAATTAAAATTATATGGTTGTCCTGAAGTTTGATGACAGCTCACAGGATCATGGGTTTTTGTTGTTCTTGTACTTTTTGTTTTTATTTTGGTGTTCGCAAACTTTCTTAATAAAATAAAATTCATTCAACAGGAAAAAGAGTTAGTGCATAGTTGTTATTCAGTTAATACGTGTTTGATCAAAGAGACTGCAATAGCCATAGTTACAATGTGTGTGTATTGTACACATCTGAACCCACTTTGGAATTAGACCAAAAGCTTCATGGAAAATGAAGCATGGCAAATTTTCATCCAAGACAAGAAGGAAAAGAAACGAAACAAGCTCTATTTAAAATAGCTTCTCATTGATTCTAAGTTTTAAAATCAATTAAAATTAAAAAAAAATTATCTGAGTTTCCTGATTATAAATTGAGTTTTGAAGAATTTTAAGATCATTAGGGTGACCAAACTGCTTCATAAGCTCTTATTCAACTTAATGTAGAATACACGACCCAGAAGGCTTCTGCGTGAAAGCCAATTAATTGATTTAAAAGGCATGCAGCTTAATTACCAAGTTTCATTTAAAGGCAAAACATTTCTGTCATTGGCTTACTTCAAATTCTTCTTCTATACCTTTCAGCGCTGCTTTCTAGTATGAAAGCTAAAAATTCTGAAATGTTAGATCTTATGTTAAATGACCGGGTATGTGTGCTCCGTGTTACATACAAAGCCCCTTACATGATTCAATGAAGGGTTTGTAGCAAGGGCATTGGCATCTGCTCCTTGGTCCTTTGTCATCTGCCTTCTCCACACTAACGATAAATTGTATCTCACAGATGGCTTTTTTCTTCTCCCACCCACACCCAGGCTTTGATTCCTGTCCCAGAGCCCACACTGAGCCCTGGGGTTAGTATGTGACCACCCTGAACAAAAGCCCCTCACCTCCCAAGTAACCTCCATCTTCAAAGGACTCACAGCTTCCAGGTTACCCACTCTGTGGGTCTCTGGCATTTTAGAATGCGATGTGGTTTAGTTAAGCATTCTGGCCCAGTTTGAGGCAAGAGCCATAAATAAGGAAGAAATTTGTACTACAGCCCCTAGAAGAACTCAGCAGAGTTTTTATTTTTTGCCAAGTTGTGCAGTTGAATGGTGTGTGAATTGCTGAGTTTTCTTCCAGTGTTTATGTGGCACTTCCCATCACGGCACCCTACAACTCAGAAGGCCACCATCACTGCCCTTGTGTCTGCAAAATGATTAACAGCATCATGCTGATGTTTTTCTGTGGTTTCTAATTCCTGGTGCTATCAGTGTACAAAGTACCTAATAGAAAATAAGGGAACCACAATAAACTTCTTCCTTCCAGTGACTCAGTGTGTGAAATACAAAACAACCACCGCATAGCTTCATATGATTACTTCATTTTCTATATATACTGCCTTAATAACTTCCAGAAAAGTGTAAACACCACAACAGGAACTATGTCCTTCCATTATTTCATCTGCCAGGTAAGAAAATTTGCATCATATATTAAAAAATAGACAACCTTAAATCCAACTTAATGGCCCAAATGATATTTTATTCTTGTTATTTGTGAAAGTTGCTAACACCTCAGATGGTGTGTGAGCTCTGTGGGAGGTCACTATGTCTGGGACAGAGAGTCAGCTCAAAATAATTCACAGAGTGAAGAAAACCTTGGGAATTCCACCAAAGTATCTCAGTTATCATAATGAAGGGAAGCAAAGTCATGATTTAAAAAAAAAATAAAACACAGCATCGTATAAGAACAGAAATAATTCTAACAGCGCTAAGATCCTCATCATTTTAGAGCAATATAAACTGAGGTCAGATGAATTTTTACCCAAGGTCACAGTTGGTATACAGAATTAAGCTCAAGTCTTTTTTTAGGAAGGTTTAGTAATGTCTGGTAATTTTGTGTAACCATTACTTATAAAATTAGGCCAGGCATGGTGGCACACACCTGAATTCTCGGCAACTCAGGAGTCTGAGGAAGGATATTTTACAAATTCCAGGCCAGCCTCAGCAACTAAGTGAGGCCCTAAGCAAATTAGTGAGACCCTGTTTCAAAATAAAAAATAAAAAGGGCTGGAGATGTTGCTCAGCGGTTAAGCACCCTGGATTCAGTCTCTAGTATAATAAAAAGGAAAAAAAGGGAAATTGAAATAGCTTCTTTCTGGTATGTTATATCTTCTTCATAATCTTAGATTCCACTCCCATCTCTAATCCTGTTCCATGTGGATAAGTAGTTAAACTTTGTTTAAAATGCACCAGCAATATTTGATTGGGTTTTGTTTTTGTTTTTGTGTTTTGCAGTAGTGGAGATAGAATCCAGGAACACTCTACCCTGAGCTACTACCAGCACTTCTTTTATTTTATTTTGCGACAGGATCTCCTGAAATTGCTCTGGCTGGCCTCAAACTTTCGATCCTCCTGTGTCATTCTCCAGAGTCACTAAGATAATAGGTGTACACCACTGTGCCCAGCTTGATCTTTATATTATCATGTTTGTAATTTTTATATCATTTGCTTTTAAAAAATAGTCCTGAGATTAAATGGTGCCCTAAAAAGCAGACATTTAGCAAAACTATCATTAATGATATGTAAATACACAAAGAAAAGTCACTGTCACTCTTACAATCGGCATGTTTTTAGCAGATTAGAAACAAGTGAGTTAAAATTGGTAATTAACAGGTCACCATGCAAAAAGTAAAAAGTCGAGAAATAGATATAAATGTAAAATAATGGTATTACTCCTAACTGAATAAATTGATTAATATCTTTATGATGATGATTGTCCCCCTTATATTTCTCTTCCTTAATATTACTGATAGTGTTTTCTATTCCCCATTATAAGTAGCATAGTAATAATATACAATGAAAGGATATATCTAGAAGAAGTCTAAGTTGGATATAAATGAAGCTCTATGGGTGCTTTCTATAGCAGAACTTCTAATGAAAATAGGGAAAACTGAAGGAGTAGTTCTAACTGTATGTGCTAAAAAGACTATTCCAGAATTCTATTCAACTGAGTAAGGGATTCCTTTCTGATGTCCTAGAAACTGACAGTTAGCTAACAAGAGAGTGACACCTCAACTGGTCACATATTCATGCCAAACTAACAACAAAACAAAACAAATAAAAGACCCTCATACCATACGAAGTTGAGAATTTAAAAATATTAAAAGATTAATGCTCTATCCAAGGTGTATGTGGTAAAGATTTTCTCCCATTCTGTAGGCTCTCTCTTCCCATTATTGTTTCCTTTCCTATGAAGAAGTTAGTTTGAATCCATCCCATTTATCAAGCCTTGATTTTACTTCTTGTGCTTTAGGAGTCTCATTTTAAGAAAGTCATTTCCTAAGCTGACATGGTGAAGATTTGGGCCTACTTTTTTCTCTATTAGGCACAGGGTCTCTAAGTCCTTGATCCACTTTGAGTTGAGTTTTGTGCAGGGTCAGAGATAGGGGTTTAATTTCATTTTGCTACATATGGATTTCCAGTTTTCCCAGCACATTTGGTAAAGAGGCTATCTTTTCTTCAAAATTTAACACCAAAACAAACAAACAAAAATAACCCCAATCAATAGATGAACTGAACAGTCATTTCTCAGGAAAAGATATACAATCTACAAATATATGAAAAAAATGTTCAACATCTCTAGCAATTAGAGAAATGCAAATCAAAACTACACTGAGATTTCATCTTACTCCAATCAGAATGGCAATGTTCAAGAATACAAGCAACAATAAATGTTGGCGAGGATATGGGGGAAAAGGTAACCCATACATTGCTGGTAGGACTGCAAATTGTTGCACAAACTCCAGAAAGCAGTATGGAGATTCACCAGAAAACTTGGAATGGAACCATTTGACCCAATTATCCCACTCCTCAGCATATACCCAAAGGACTTAAAATCAGCATACTACAATGACACAGCCACATTAATGTTTATAGCAGCTCAATTCACAATAGCTAATGAGATATTACTAATGGAATATTACTAAGCCTTAAAGAAGAATGAAATTATGGCATTTGCAGGTAAATGTATGGAACTGGAGGATATTATGCTCAGCAAAATAAACCAATCCCAAAGAACCAAAGGCTGGATGTTTTCTCTGATATGCTGACACTAATTCACAATAAGGGGGTGAGGGAGACTAGGGAAGAATAGAAGCACTTTGAATTAGAGAGGAGTGAAGGAGGATAGGGGATATGCAGGTGTGAAGGATAGTAGAATGAATCAGACATCATCACCCTATGTGCATATATGATTACATGACCAGTGTAACTCTACATCATGTACAACCAGAAGAATGAGAAGTTATACTCCATTTATGTACAATGTGTCAAAATGCATTCTACTGTCATGTAAACCAATTAGAACAAATAAAACATATAACAAATAAAAAATTTTTAAAAATATTAAAAGGAAATATCTGAAGATTCAGGGGAGATTATTCATTTATTATTCCTTCTTCTTCTTCCCATAAATGACATTTTGTGTGAATAGATCAAAGAGATCGACCAAAGTCAAGTACAAGAAACAAAAAAATAGCTGCTGACCTGTATTAGAATTTCTAGAAGTGCTGTCATCTCCAAAGATTTGAGGCCTCCATGGCTGCTAAGTTACCAATTAATTCCCTAGGACATTTAGTCTCATTCTTTCAAAACAGCACAGCCTGTTTAAGAAGTAACTTTAAAACCACAATCTAGTACTTTTCTTCAAAAACTCAGGTTTAGATGAGTGCTCAAACTCAATTTAGTTTATGTAAAACTCAGAAACACCCAAGTCTCCTTCTGAAAGATTATCTCACGAGGGAAAATGTAGTCAACCTGCAAATCGTGAAGCCTGACAAGGTAACTTAAACACCTGTTCCTCCTCTCCGTGCTCAGAATTAATTGGTTATTATATAGACTAATTATTCTTATTAAAGTTTCAAAAGGTTGCCAGTGTTTCCTATCTACACATGGAAAAAATTTTCTCATGGCAATTTAGAGTCATTCTTATTATCATCCATAAATCTGTTTCTGCTCCATATTTCAAGATGAAGTAGATTAGAGGTTGGTGAACAAACACAAATATTTATTTTAGTTGTTTCCAATGCTGGTTAAAATTATCAAGAGAGTTTTTAAAAATATGTAGATTATGCTCTGCTTTCCTTCCCCTTCTACCTCAGGATTCTGATTATTTTGAATGGGGTAGAGCCATATGATTCTGATGAGACTTGCCACAGTAAGCATTTAAAATCACAATCCACCTTTGGAGTGAAAGGGTCATACTCCAATGGCTTTGTATTTCCACTGATTCCTGCAAAACTTCTACAAAGTATTTTAAGTATTCTTTTTGCTGTCAAAATATGCTGTAAATGTTATTATTTTTATATAATCGATGAATAAGATGTCTAATAATATTAAAATTTTTATAATAAAAATCACCAATGAATTCCTCCTGATTTTTAAAAGATTAAAATGTTTAGATGAATGCAGATTAAGAGAAAATATTAATTGGGCTGTATATAAGACTTTAAATGCCAAAAATAAATCAAACTCACTCATAGTAGCTTTTTAAATTAAGATCTACCTTTTTTTTTTCAAAAGTCTTCTTAAAAACATCTCAAGGCATATAATTTTATCTATTTTTGCCACAATCACACAAATTTGACAGCTGTACCCCCAATCTGGTAGTTAGTCACCCACTCAGTAGTTGAAAGAGGTTCTTTATAATTAAAAAACTAATAAAAACTCAGATTTACGGTGCTGGTAAAGAGTGCCATTAATAGTGTTAGAAAATTTACATAAAAATAATTCTTCTAGCCAAGAAAGGATTTGTGAATTGAGCTAAGAAAATGGAATGGAAGGAATTTTAAGGAAGAAGCTGGTTTAAAATATGATGATTTTATGGAAGCTTTCACATTCAAATAACTGTACCTCAACACGTTTATTTAGACTGAAATGGGATAAGTTAATGATCAAAACTTTCTCATTTACAAATGAACATTAGGACTTGGGAAGGACATCTGTCCAGATAAAGTTCAAGACATCACACATCTACCTGTGTCAGTGTGGTTTCTGCAAATATCAACATATTGATAAAGAAATTCTGGGGAGTTAGTCACATAAAGACAGATTGATGTAGTTCCTAAAAAATGTCACAAGGAATTTTCCATGTTTGGAGAGGTCTAGAATGTAATACATTATACAGGGCCACATTACTCAGTTATGGTTTGTATTTTTAATCACATCGTATTTGGTTTGGTGCCCAGAAATCTTCGTACATACGTGGTTCTTGACTAAGTGTTGCTGCTTCCAAAGCTGCACTGCCCTTTGGAATCAGGCTGCTGAGTCCCCAAGCAGAAGGCTCAAGGACAGGAGGGATGATCAGCCTGCCCACTCTCTTCCTACACAGCAGGGTTCACTCACAGACCACAGGGAGAAGCAGGCACAGCTTGTCACTTGTCATAGTTCACATTTATAGTTGTCTCCTGTTATTTGCAGGAGACACAGTCCAAGACCCCAGTGGCTACCCGAGACTGTGAATAGTACCAAATACTATGTGTACATTTAAACCTATGTTGAAGTTTTATTTATAAAGTAGGCACAATAATAGATTAACAACAAAAGCTAATAATAAAATGTCACAAAAGGAAAAAGAAACTCTAATAAAAGTTATGTGAATGTGGTCTCTCTCGAACCATCTTGTACTTTCCCCTTCTTACTTCAAGGAAGCATGGTATATCCAAATAGCCAGCATCACTTCTCTTGCCCCTTGGGGCCACTATGATGTTTAAAAGGGTTAGCTGGACACAAGAACTGTGATACCATGACAATCATCTGGTAACTGACAGGGCTACTAGGTGACTACAGCAGGGGACATGTCCAGCAAGTGTATGCTGGACAAAAGGAGGATTCTTATTCTGGGTGGGACAGATTGGAATGGCAGAAGATCTCATCTGACTACTTAGGATAATGCACAGTTTAAAACTTATGAATTATTTTCCTCTAGACTATTTTCAGATAGCAATTGACCTCAGGAAACTGAAACCATGGAAAGCAACACCTCAGACAAGGGGCAACTACTGAATCACCAATGAATTCTTATAATTCTTATAATTCAAAAGTGATAGAAAATATTCTCTCAACTTGCAAGTAAAATACTCTTCCACTAAAAACTTACCAGTATAACTTTTAAAAATCTTTACCTCTCAATGTCCCCTTATAACTTGGTGAGGCATCCATTATATAGACTCAGTAATAACTCTTATTGCCATCAATTAAAAAAACAAATACACAGAATATGGTGGGGGTGTCCCACAAAAGCTATCCTAGAAATAGTTAATCCTGATTCCTTCAAAAGAATAACTACATACAGGTAAACAAAGAACCAATCAGAATCTTTTCTTGTGAGATTCAATGAAAAGGTGTAGAAGAAAGATTTCATTTAATCCCATGCAAAATCACATTGTACTTTAATAAATGTAAGTATGCAGTTACATTTTTTAAAATACTGAAGAAATTGTAATAAAGAATGATAACCTGAGAGTTTATCTTTGCCAGCAACTGGCAACAATTTAAGGAGTAAATGTTGACTGCCAGTAATTTTCCAGTAAATCTCATGAAATATTTTGATGCAATTGTAATAGAATCACAATCTTCAATTTATATAGTTTCCCTCTATACATTATTTCATTTATTTTCACAATACTTAAATTTCAGCAGTAGAAAAGCATTTTGGAGGTAAAGAAATATAAACATTAGTAGATTAAATGATTTACTTGTCTTCACTGTTGGTACAAAATCAAGAAATCCTCTTACCTTTACTCCTCAATCAACTGTATAACCAAACAGAACCAGGGTTTAAATTCTCACACTGTCATAACCTGGTTGTGCATGATTAAAGAAGTTCCACAACTTTCTGTGTCTTGGTTTCCTTATTTGTGCAGAATAGTACCTCATATATAGAATTATTAATAAGGTTAAATGGCACTCTGTGTGAAAATGTCAGATTTAGGCTCCTATAGGTACTTAATAAATTATTATAAATATTTTTTCACTAAGTGAAAACTCTGGAATTTTAATAGTATAAATTAAAATAATAGGAAGAATTTCTTGAGCATCAGTATTGCTAAGAAATGGTCAAATTGTCTTTTATGATTCTAATAAATGTTGGAAACATTGTGATTGATTGGAGAATGGTATGTCCAAGCTGAGAAATGGAGATTATAGCTGTTTATTTGAAAATTCATTATCATATGTTTAATGAAAAAGGTTATTTAAATATATACTTTAATTCTGCACAGCAAAGAAAACAGTTTAGAGTGTACAGAGAGAAAACATTTGTTAGCTACTCTCTTGACAGAGGATTAATATCCAAAATATATAAAGAACTCAAAAATCACCAAAAAAAACCCCACAATCAGTAAATTTGCAAATGAACTAAACAGATATTTCTCAAAAGAAGAAATGTAAACAACCGACAAATATATAAGAATGTATAACACCTTTAGCAATCAGAGAAATGCAAATCAAAACTACAATAATTGTAAATTAGTATACATTGTCGGTAGGACTGCAAATTAGTACAACCTCTGTGGAAATCAATATGGTGATTTCCCAAAAGACTAAGACTGTAATCACCATATGAACCAGTTATTCCACTCCTCGGTATTTATTCTGAAGAATTAAAGTCATCATACTATAGTGATGCATGCATACTCATGTTTATAGCAGCTCAATTCATAACAAATAAGTTATGGAATGAACCTAGATGTCTATTAACAGATGAATGGATAAATAAAATGTGGTCTATACACACAATGGAGTTTTACTCAGTCGTGAAGAATGGAATCATGTCATTTGCAGGAAAATGGGTGAATGGGAGAACAGCATGCTAAGTGAGATAAAGCAGACTCAGAAGTCAGGGGTCATGTGTTTTCTCTCATATGATGAGAGAGAGAGAGAGAGAGAGAGAGAGAGAGAGAGAGAGAGAGAGACAGGGAGGAACCTCATGGAAATAGAAGAGGGACCAGTAGAGAAAGGGCATTGGGGGGAGGGAGGAGAAAAAGGAAAGGGGGAGGTACAGAGAATGAAATAGACTAATTTATGCTATGTGAATGTACAAATATATAATAGCAAATCCCACTATTATGTATAGTTATAATACACCATTAAAAACTCAAAACAAATAAATATATGCTTTACTCTCAAGGATGCAATTTTTTGTTGTTGTTGTTTTTTGATTTTACTCATTCCCTGAAAATTTTTTCCCATATTAAAAAAAAAAAAAGCTTAGAAATAGTAGTTGGTTATTCGTAGAAAGACCTGAAGTCACTAAGTCTTAAACGTTTGTTAAAACTCTGACAGTTCACTTAGCCATTCCTTTTGGTACCCTTCTTAAGTCTAAAATTATTAGATTCTAATATAGGAACTAGAAATTGGACATAGAAAGAGAACACTTTAAGTTAACAGAATATATCATCTTATTCCTATAAAAAGCCAGATCAATATACCCTTTTGTGCAAACAAATACAAGTTAATTTGTTTCAACTAATCTTAAATCTTGGTCCATTTGCTTAAAACTTGGTTTCATTCTAGCTGTGTGCAGCATGACACAAATACAACGAGCATTTAAATATTAGCTATGCAGAGTATAGCCTAAGGAAGCATGAACATATTATCTTAAAATAAATTCTGCTTATAATGAGGTTGAAACGAGATCCCTTAGTATACAAAGAGGCATTTTCTAAAATCACACCACTGAAAACTTTGGTATAAGGGTTTGACTAATCAAACATATAAAGTGTTTCAGGATTACAAATAATTGAAATTGGCTCTAAATGTTTTATGGAATAAAAATAATAGAGCAAATATTCTTTTATCTAATAGCAGGTTAACAAAAGTATATCAAAGTGAAATTCAGCCAGGAACAGTTGTACATGCTTGTAATCCCAGCAGCTCAGGAAGCTGAGGCAGGAGGATTGCAAGTTTAAGGCCAGCCTCAGAAATTTAGTGAGGCCGTAAGCAACTTAGTGAGACAGCATCTCAGAAGAAAAAGAAAAAACAAAAAGGGCTGGGGATGTGACTCAGTGGTTAAGCACCTTTGGGTTCAATTCAATCCCTGGTACCAAAAAATAAAAAATAAATAAATAAAAAGTGTAAATCTGAGGCTGCTTAAATTAATTATTTTAAGAATCAACATCTTTACCTTGCTTTTAAAGAATTCCTTTCAAAATCAGCTTATGTATTTTTCAAGCTCCATAATTAAATTTTACCTTCATTGGGATAGGTCTCATCTGGATTTTTTGATTAAACAAGTTCATTAGCAAGAAGTTTTTCAAATAGATATGAAAAAGATACACGATATACTCCATTACCTGTATCTTTAATATATCTTTTTATATTACAAAATGCCTTTGGCAAAAAAAAAATAGAATGATAATTTTTATATTATTTTTGGAGACGATGCTCTAGAATTCCACTAATAGGCAACCACCCTTTTATTCATCTTTCCATGCACTATCATTATATACACCTTATGGAATAATAATGAGGTAGCTTTTTCTCTCAAATCAAATTTGAAAACTGGGTCAGGTGAGTATTTGTATGGCAGGGTGGGAGAGATGGTTGTCTTTCTAAAAAATAAATCTGATACAGCACAAAAACACACCCACTGTTTTATCAAGCATTTGTCGAGCTCTGTAAATATCTATCTGATACCACATGCATCTGCAGTAGAAAAGGGAGGAGGAGGAATATGAAAAAGAAGAAAAACAAGAATAAATAGTAGTTATGCCTTTATTCCCCCATTTACTCTGGTTCTAGCTTAATGACATCTAAATGTGAAGACCAGATGATTCTGTCATATGACCACATTACTAGCCAATGATCTTGCCTACAGAGCCGGAGTCAAGCTAAGGCAATGCAGCACCCAAGCAATTGAGACTCCCAAAAACTACTGGCACTTTTGCATTTTAACAATATAATTTTTCAGTTTTAACAAGGCATAGAAAAGGAATAACATGGAACTGGATGCAGAAACAAATCAGAATGAGGCCATACTTTTCAGGTGTGTGCATGGTACTCCAACTAATCAAAGTTGCTAGGTCACAACTGGATGCTGAACAAGCACTCCTGACCAAGAAATAATATACTATGTTTTGGAGAACAAAAGATAAAAAAGACACAAACATAGGAAATTACTTTATGTAGTCATGTTCCATTTGGAGGATTAGAAACAGAACTGCAGTAGCTGTCAAGAAAGAAACCAACTTCCATAAAAATGGTCAAAAGACTTTTGATATTATAAAAGAGAATTAATGCACCCTTGAAACAAGGCCTTTTAAAGGTCAAACAGTATTAAAGTTTTCCCCAGAAGGGAAATCATTATGTACTGCTAATTTTATTTGTACAGCCCACTAACAACAATTTGATCTAACCAGTAGTAAAATTGAAATGTGCAAATCCTTATGCAGTAAGATCTCAACTCAGTGTGGGTCCTCGAGTATCTCTCTAAAAATGAGGCAAAAACAATATTCCCCAAATGCAAAGGTAAACATGTCTGTTATGGAAGAAAAAAACAAAGAAAAATCCATTGAGCAAATGGATTACTAAGCATATGTATCCCTGGTGCATCCTTAATCCCAGAGCTATGTTTAACAACAGCTTGTGTACAAACCACTATATCTATGATCTGCTAATGTAATATGCCATTTATCATCTTCTGAAATTATTCAGTGACCTACTTTGTTAATTAAAGCATTTAACAGAGAACTCTTCCTTTATAGATCCAGACCCAATGGTAAATGAGTAACTCAGTTCCATCAATTTATGAGATTATTTATATTTTAAAGGAGAAAAAATCACTTTAAGGGAAAGAGAAGACAATTCTATAACGTAAAGGGAATTTAACGTAAAGGGAATTTCATTCCTTTGTTTAACTTGGCGTTTTTGTTTAATTGTCAAACTCAGAAAAGAAAATTATGGTATTAATGATAGAAAACAAAAAAATAGAGTTTTATAAATGCAGAGACACAGCTCACTGCATCAATATTTTGAGCGCATTTTGACAGTGTCAACTGTCAGAAGGGAAAAGAGTACATAAAACCTGTGGTTTGTTCTTTACCAGAGGTCTACATCAAATATACAGTCACTGAGGAGACAGGTGCTAATGATTGAGTAGTAGAGGCAGGGAAGGAGGAAAATATCTTAACCCTCTAGCCATAAATCAACCCTTTCCTTCTTCTATGACAAGTGCTGAATCTCTTGGAGGGAGAAAGCACCTGTCTCTGAGATCGAATAAATTTAATTGAGTGGGTAAAAAAGGGGTAAATGACACGAAGGCATATTTTGCTTTGCTTGGTTACAGCAAAGGGAATTCACTCTGCTCAGGCATCTCCTCCCAATGCAGCAAATGTAGGCATGAGCTCTAGGCTGCAAACTGAGCTTGGAAATGGTGCAGGGGAATGATGGAGAAAGGGAGGATGAAGTTGCCAGTTCTGAGGCTGATGGTTCCACACAGAGTTACAGAGGGAAAAGGTTAAAGTGATGCTCCTCATACCTTTCTTTTCCGTTCCATACGGTCTCTGGGGATTTTCCGTTGTTTTTTTCTCTCTCTCTCCAGATTTTTTTCCTTTTCATCCAGTTCAGCCTCTCGAACTTTTTTAATAGAAGCAGCAGCGTGAGCCATTTTGCAGGGGAAATCAGCAGAAGCAGTTGCAGAGGATCAGTTTCCACTCCCCAGCAATCCAGGTGATTTGAGAGCTATATGGAGATGTGATTTTCCCCACCAGAGCAATGGCTGGCAGCCAGAACACTCACAAAATAATCCACTCCGCCCCCGAGCTCGGTCATAATCTTGTTCCAGCCTCTGCAGCACCCATAATTCACTACAGGGTACCCTGATCCCAAGCGGAGTCCCTCAGCCGCACACACCTGCACGCACACAGAGGCATAGGTGTGCACCCACACTCAGAAATGGTCCCAGGGGAAGGCGGAGCACTAGACTTGGAGCTCTTCAGCAGTTGGGTGGCCGCAAGTGCAGACAAGCATCCTACTAGTTGAAAAAGCCTTCCTTAGACACACATCACCAATTGGAACAGTCTTTGGGGACTCCTCCAGACAGTCTGTGTCTTCTGACTGGAGCCAGGAAGAGGCCACCTCTGTGAAACTGCTAGGGGTGGGTAGTTTATTGCCGCTTCCAACCACACCTCTATGCAGGGTGGGAAGAAAATGGTGCAGTCTCTCGCTAAAGGACTCACTGCTGCTGCCGCCGCCGCGGTGCTGCTGCTGCTTCTTCTGCTGTTGCTACGGACGGCTCTGCTGTAGCGCATGACAGGAATCCCTGCCTTTTAAATCTCCCAGCACTTCCCTTCTCCAAGGTGCATTTAAAGAAAAGAATCAATGCTGCCGTTTTTGGAGAAGCCCCGCAG
This sequence comes from Marmota flaviventris, assembly GCF_047511675.1. Classification (NCBI taxonomy): domain Eukaryota; kingdom Metazoa; phylum Chordata; class Mammalia; order Rodentia; family Sciuridae; genus Marmota; species Marmota flaviventris. The sequence continues at coordinate 84,973,888 of NC_092504.1, forward strand.
AGTTGGAGTTACTTGCCATTCCCGTGGCAACCACAGGGATGAACAGGTCTGGGAAGGGAGTAGCCGGTGTTGGCTGTGTGGTTTCCAGACCCACGCGGGCTGCTCTAGGGAGCTGCATTAAGCAAGGAATCGAAAGGAGCTGTCAGTGAGCACAGGGTGTAATCTGGGCTCAGCAGGGTAATCCTGGGAGAAAGAGGGGGGCGCTCAAAAGAAGGAGAGGAAGGCAGGGGTAGAGAAAGGGGACAGGGAAAGCACACACCGCCTAAACCGCTCTCTCTCTAAGAGGGGCACACAGGCTCTGGAAATTCATTACCAAAGGCGTTGGTTATAGATAAGTTAACAGGAAAAGCAATGTGATGGAGTAAAGCAAGATTAAAATTTCTGGATGTTCATGTAGGGAATGGCAATGAAAGAAGACAGAGGATCCAGCCTGTTAACTCAAGAAAATGAAATTCTCCATCATAACCCAACTGCATATACTACTACATTTTCAGAATTTTGCCACAATTTTATCAAGGGCCAATAGGATGTCAAGAATGGCACTCGCTTCTTAATAATTCACTCTTGGCTGGAGGCACTGTGTGACCCAAAGTGGATCGTGGACACCACTCCAACTTTTACATTTCAGGAGAAAAATCGTAATGTAAATTATTAATTTAAATTATTAATTCAAATCAATTAATGTATTTGAGTCTGCATATATCCTATTATTACTGAAAATTGTTTTAAGTATTGAAAGTGTTCTCTTAGAAAATGATGGTTTTTGTAGCTAAATGAAGAATATCAAGTCTCATTTCCTGTACTGTAAGAAGATAGTAAAATAGTAACTCTTCTCAGAGGGAAAAATACTAATTTTCTCTACTCTGGGTAGGCCCTAGATGTTTTAGCTTAGGTAACATTTGAAATTTTTAGGTAGAAAATAGTAAATTAATAAAAAATATCCTACAAGCAAGTAAAATGCATTCCATGGCAGTACAGAGAAGCCAGCACTTCACCTGATGCAAGTAATGGTCAAATGAAAGAACAGTCACCAGGGCAGGGGCAGTGTGGCATTTGGAATACAATTGGTCACAGGTCATGCAACTTGCAGCAGGTTGAGAAAGGGAGAAAGGGAAGTAAGTTCTGTTATGTTTGGGGTATCATTCTTCTCAGATCTGAACAGCTGAGAATTCAGATTCCAAAAAGAAAATAAACCAAATCAACCTCATTATTACCTAACTCCTTTCTCTGGAAAGTCTTACATGTTTACACAGAAACACACCTGGTTACTTGGGCTTCTTGGGAGGATAACCTGGATTGTTAGGATTCTTCTAGCTCCTTAACCATTGCTTACCCCCTGAACACATGGCATGTGTTTTCTTCTCCCAGGCACCACAAGAAAACCAACTATTGTGGTACCCCAAACTGTCATTAGTCAAAAGTAATGCAGGGAGGCAGCAAGACTGGAGCATGGGGCATTCTCAATGCCATCTGCCAGTCTCTTTTCTCTAAGTACTTAAAAAAAATGTTTGCAACAAGCAAGTCACATGTGATTCATGAATATCCTTTTTTGGTTTAGTAACAAGAGTCCCAATAGAATGTGGGGCCGAGTCTCCTACAGTGTTTTTTCTGTTGATGAGGGTGACTGGGAGAGTTCTTCTAGGACAGGCTCTTCCCCCTATCTCATAGTATCTGCTCACAGTATCTCATAGTATCATCTACCCATCTGATTTCTCAGTAGGAAAGTGAAAAATCACAGGCACAGCTAGAGAAGAAAGTAAGCAGTGTCCGTTATAAATTTTTCTTAAAATTTAAGAAGTACTTATTTCATTAGCCTTTAATGAGCTCAATAGAGACCCAATTGTAAAATTGGGCAGCCTCAATTTAATTATGCTGTTTTATAATGCCAATAAAATTTCACAGTTTTAAAGTTCAATTTGATAACAACAACAACAAAATGCTTAGACATGCTTGAAGCAATCTTGTCTCCAGGACTCCCTTCAACTTTTCGCAAAAAAAATATGAGAGTTCTTTGCATCGATTCATCTCATGAAGAAAGATAATGAATCAGATGTTAGCTGGATATTAGCTTGACTGACACACATATTGTACAAAGCACTGTGTTTGCCAAATCTTTAAAAACTTAGCTTACTTTTCTCAAATCATTTTTGGATGTGCCTCAGAGAAGCAAAGGAACTGTGTTTTTACAGATGAGGATGCTAGAAGGCAAATGACTTGTTCCAGACTGTTTTTCTTAGGACAACTTAAAGGCAGGAGGACTGAAGTTCAGGACTCTTAAATCAACCCACCTTGAAAGGAACCCACTCAGAAAGTCCCCACTGTGGCTTGTACTATCCAAATCACAGAACAAAAAAATCTCAGAAAACTAGAATCAATTTTGAAAAGTTCTTTCCGGGTGTGCTATTTTAATTAATCTGTTCCCCAATGAAGGAATAGATTGCTCCCATATGAGATGTTTAGCAGTTCATAATCCTTTTTCAAAAGCTAGGCTGAGTAGACATTCCCACAAAGTGATAACTCTCTCTATAACTAACTTATTCAATAGTGAACTGCGAGAAACTGATTTTTTTAAAATCATCTCCTCTTGCCTATTTCTGTTGCTCACACCTTCTTATGATTTCTGTTTAGATAGGAAAAAAAAAATCAGTATCAGTTTTCCCAGCAAAGAGAGCAGTGCTCACTCACCAGATGACCTCTGCACAGACAGGGCACCAGTTTCCAGTCCCAGGAACTCACAGCCATTTAAATGATGCATGCACCACATTAAAGGGGGTCTTCCCATCAAGCCTCCAGCAGAGACATAACACTGGCTGAGTTCTGGATTTGTAACAAGAGCTGATTCCTGCCACAAAGCATCTTGACCATCAATGGGCAAAGCGTGCGTCTGCCATCAAAGGTAAGGAACACGCTGTCGTTTACGTTTAAACTTGAGAGCCAGCATAGAGAGATTGCCCTTCGGAGAGGACACACTTCATTTTTAAAGACAGGAGCAAAAATGGTCATTTGCTGTCTTCATTATTCAGCACTCCATTGATCAGAATCCAAAGAAAATCCTCTGCAGACATCAGGCATCAGTCAGGGTAGTGTTCAATAACAACTGACCTAGCCATATGCAACTTAATCCCCCTTCTCGCTCCCTGGCCCCACCCAGGAAGAGCAGCCATGCAATTGAACAGCATATATTGTCACTCTATCACCACAGAGTGTGGGTGGTATGTGGGAAAAGAAGCAGATGCACTACAAAGGCAGTTAAAACTCACCTAATCAAAGGAAGGAAGAAAACAAAACAAACTAGAAGAATGTGCTCCCTTGAGCTCTGAGACAAGAGTTCCTCCTAATCAAGTCAATGGTATTAATTCATATTTGAGAATTTTGTGTGTTTTCGGAGATCAAAGGATAGGAAAGCAAACTAAATGACTGCAATGGTTCCATCCCCAATTTGTATTACCTGAAACCAAACCAAGGAACAAACTAATCTGATAGTGTAAAATTACTAAAGCAGAGCTTGCTAATAATGTAAGAGATCCTACTATATTTTGATAACAATGCTTCTATAAGGAGATGATTTGGCTAAACATGAGAGCCATCTTCCTTTATGTCTGCCTGAGGAAAGGAAGCAAGGACAGACCACCTCCCAACCCAGGCGGCTTCTCAGGGAGGGATGAAGCAGCAGCAGTCTCCAGTCCCCCATCTTCCTGCCTCAGAACTAAGCTCCAAAACTGCTGGAGTTTCACAGAAATTTTCTAGCTGGTAACAATGGAAAGCAGAGGAGGAGAGGAAAAGCTTCCCTCTGGAGGCCCTTTATATAAAGAATATAAAAGCCACACAAAGTGTAGGTCATAAATAGTTGCTGTTTTGTCACCACAGACCTCCCTCCATTATGACAGGGTGGATGCTCTGGGGATTACAGGCAGCAGAGGGAAGGGGAAGGAACCCACAAGGCAAAGTTGAAAAGGCCACAGTTCAGAAGAAAAAGAGATTTCTACCTGCAGTCTGTCTCTTCCTGCATCCTCCCAACTCTACCCCCAAACCGCCTCAGTCCTTCCCCAAGTATGAACCCTGATGAGGGGGACCCAGCCTAGCCTGTGTGAACTGGATCTGCCTGAGACAACCACTGGATTTGCTCACTGTGCAAAACTCCTGTGACAAAAACAGAGCTTCACTAGAGCTTCTTTATTTCCTGTGCTTATTTTGACAGGAAATAAAGAAATCAGTTCATTCAGGAATCAGAAAAATTCCACAATGTTACTATCTTTCTTTTTAAAACTTAGATTGAAAATATAGGGATTAATCTTTAAATTTGCCTTTTAAAACATTCTTTTGTTTAAAATAGGAGTTTTCTGCTGGGTGTAGTGTCACAAACCTATAATCCCAGAGGTTTGAGAGGCTAAGACATGAGGATTGCATGTTCAAGACCACCCTCAGCAGCTTAGGGAGGCCCTAAGTAACTTAGTGAGACCATCTCAAAATAAATAAAAACAACAACAAAAAAAAAAAAAAGGAGGGAGGGGATCTGGTGATGTGATTCAGTGGTAAAGTGTCTCTAGGTTAAGTCTCCAGAAAATACCATCCTCACCCCTCATAAGGCTTTCTCATTATCTTTACCTCAGTGCTGTACAGCTTCTATCCATGGTGCTCTCTTTTGATGGAATCTAGTCCCAGAAGACCTACTCTAAACCAGTTCTAAGATTTGGAGATGCAGTAATAAAAACAGCAAAGCTCTTGCTTGCCCTCACTGAGATGGAAATCCAGTTGTAAATGATTATGTACTGACTTTTTGGGTCATCTCAGCCACTTCCTACAATCTGCAGTGACTATAACTACTGACATTCAGATTTTCAATAGAAAGCCACCTCAGAATCTTTAAAAACTTGCTCTCAAGTTTCAAAATCCTTATAAATATCTTCAAATGTCTTCTCAGTACTTCTATGTTCCCATAAATGATATTTTATTCGATGGCTTACAAATATTTTTTTCCCAAAAGATGTACTGATTTTGGATAAAAAGGCCCCATAGTCTATTGAAGGATTGAAACACTGAAGTTAACTTTAACTCCTGTTGATGATTTACTGTTGTGCTTTAAAACACACATAACGCCCCATTTTGGTTCATAACAGCTTTTCATAAAAGCTCCGGGGTGTATTTCTTAATCCTTTTACTATGGTCAAATAAAAAGAACTGAATTTGTGGTTAAATTGTGAGAAGTCAATTTCAGGTCTGGTTAGGCTTAAAGATCATGGGGATGTTTTTATGCACTTATGACTTGTCTTTATCCAAAAAAATTTTTTTTTACTTTAGAAATCATACTTTTACTCAGAAATGATGCGTTAATAGCTTCAACATCTCAAGGAAAACAACTTTTTGATAAGGAAAAAAGAAACACGATTAATGCTAGAAAGCTATAAATTTACAAAATGTCAATTAGAAGTATTATTTGAATAAGTAGTTGGATAGGACATTTTTTAATTATATTATTTGCAAGAGGAAAATATTAGCAGGTTTATTGGGGCAAAGCTATTTTCATTGTAATTCTTTATGTGACTCCAAATTTAAGCCATGTGTATTTTAAGTTTTTCTGAAATAATTTGAACTTGCATACAAATTAGTAAAGTTTAAAACTCAGTAAATGTAGATTAAAGTCCTTGGGCCATTATTCTATAGTTTTATAAAATATGAATTATAGTTCTCTAACACAGAAAATATTAGAAAAAATATTTTATTTTTCAAATTTAACAATAGGAAGACAGCAAAATGTAGTCGTAGAGTAAATCTAAATATATTGAAATTTACAATAGATGTTTCAGGTCTCCAGTTTTCTAATCCAAAACCCTTATCTTTAAAACATGGACATAAACAAGGCAACTCCCACAACCAGTTTTATCCCCAGCAGAGTCTCTGTGCAGTAGATACTTTGGTGAATATAAAAGGCTTATAAAACATGTTGTTTCAATAACACAACCACTTAAAAACAATCCCCTCATGGCTGCATTGTTGGTACCAGAAAATTGAAGTGTCACCGTCTGGTCATTTTTCAACTTGTACAAATGACTGTTGTACTTAGTAACTTTTATGAAGATATAAACATCTGGATCATTACTCTTCTGGATGTGACCACATTGAACAGTCCTTCCCCCCCCCCCAAAGAGCTTCTATGATCCTTTTTCATTTCTTCCCCACCAGACATAAAATCTTCTTTTTTTCTCACTACTGTGTTTAATTAACCCACACCTTAAATTGATTTCTTGCCATTCATTGCTTGTTATTTTAGATAAGATCAGCCTTTGAATTTTATACTGATTCAAGCAAACTCGTATTCCATTAATATGGAAACCAAAGTAGAAAGATAAATTAAGACTTCTTTTTTTAAAAATGTACTTTTTTTAGTTGTAGTTGGACACAATACCTTTATTTTATTTATTTATTTTTATGTGGTACTGAAGATAGAACCCAGCACCTTGCACATGCTAGGCAAGAACTCTACCACTGAGCCACAACCCCATCTCCAAATTAAGCCTTCATTGAAAACCATTTTCAGGGAAAAGGAAAGTAGAAATTTTCTGTGACATGGTCTATGTATCACTTTTAAATCAGATCAGTAACCAAAACACTAAGCACCTAAATTCACAATGTGAGTTTCCAGCTATTTGAAGACAGGTCATTTAAACCAACACTATTACTGGAATGAGCCAGAAATGCTGGATAAAATGTAAATAATTTCTTAAAAACAACAAATAGATGACATGATAATACAGAATTACTAAACAAAACTGAGGGGAAATTAAACCATTGGGAAAGAAGCAAACGGGGAAATTGCTTTTGTTTCCTTAGTGCATTTCCCCAGCAAATTTGAACTTGGATTTTGTAAACCTCCAGGCAATAGGGCAGAAGCCAAAGGTCAATGTCCATATAAGGTGCTTTGTCCAATAGGGAGGCCTCTCCCCAGTCATCTGAGACTACAAAAAGAAATACTATTAAGCTAGGGTAGAATAATAAACAACCATTCCTCCAAGCAGATTAACAACCTGGGTTTTACTGCCTGGACTTTAAACAAAACTTGAACTTGGTTTATGTTTCCCAAATCACTTTTGATCACAAAACCTGACCGAACCAAATGTACATCTCTAAAGGAGTTACATTCATCCATGGCCCAAATTCCTCTGCTTACATAATTTTTTGAGTACAGTGATCAATAAACAAAGACTATTGGACACACAGCACAAATAACAGAACAGAGAAACAGATCTATAAAGCCTTCAAATACTGGAACTCTGAACAAGGCACTGAGACACAAAAGGGACAGAGTCAAAGACATGGTTCTGGTTTCCCAAAGCTGTATCACTCAGTTGGGAAGTTAAGCAATTTCAACTCTTTGAGCACAGACTAATGTCTTGTTTTTTTGTGTTTTTTTTTTTCCTCCACTCTTCCACTAAGTCACACTGCATAACAGATGATTTTAAAGAAGTAAGCAATATACACATGGTAGAAATGTTTATAGTGAATCATAGAAAAATATGTACTCCAGGACTGCAGAAAGTTATACTTCTTTCTTAATAAAAAGTTTTTAAAAGCTGGGCATGGTGACTCATGCCTGTAATCCCAGCTACTAGGAAGACTGAGACAGGAGGATCTCACGTTTGAGACTAATCTCAGCAACTCAGTGAGACCCTCTCTCAAAATAAAATAAAAATTTAAGAAGGGGCTGGAGATGTAGTTCAGCAGTAAAGCAACATCCCTGGGTTCAAACCCCACTAACCAAACATAAAGTTTAAATAATGATGTAATAAAGACTTTTTTATATTGAGAGCTATTTATTATTAGTCACATGTACTTACAGTCCTGGGAAAGCACATGCAATGTATAGTTGTCTGGGGGCTCTAGTGGGGAACAGAGTAAACAAGTAGGACTATGGATGTCAAGTTTTGTGGTGTCCAGGGGGCAGGGTGGTCCTGGATTCCTGGTAGAGGATGTGATTGGCTTGTTGGAGTAACTCACTGGGGCTGACAGGGAACTGAAACCCATTGCTCAGGGATGAGCAGACACTGTGCCTGGTCCCTTCGATAAAGAAGGTTGTTTGGACAAAGCTCCTTATCAAAAAAAGCAGAGTAGGAAGTAAACTTGCAGTTAGGCCATTTGAGGTGCTCCAATTTACCAGATGTCAAAGCAGCATATAATATCAGGCTTTCATTTTAGGTCTTACACCATGACAGGCTGGCAGGCAGATTTCCTTCACAGAGTGATTCAGGGATTCAGGTTCCTTCTGTTTTGAGGATGCTTCATCCCCTAGGGGGTCTGGCTGTCATGGAATAGGCACTTTTTTTTTTCATCCAAATAAGGTAGAAGTTTATTTCCCTCCCATAGAAGAGTCAGGATTCGGTATAGTAGTTTCTGGAGGATGGGCACCTGCAGAGGATCTTTCTTTGCAAGCAAGCTAAAGGCAGTGAACTCTTCATTAGGGAATTTGAACCATTAACTGACTGTCTCTTGTTTATAAATATCCATCCATCCAACATCTCATTGCATCACCATTTTTTAAAATAAATTATAAGATAACTTTCAACCATGCCAAGAAGTTCAGGATTTTTCTTGAAGTAAATATGAAGCCATACTGCAATATAAAAACGCACCTCTGATTTTTAAAAAAATTTAATTAACATAATAATTGTACATATGCATGGGGTGCAGTATAATATTGCAACACATATATATATGATAAGTAAATCATAATAGATAATCTGTAACCTTAAACCTTTGAGATTTGAAAAACATCACCAAAATCTAAAATAAATAAGAGGCAAAAAATACAATAGGGTTTTTTTCACAAATTGTAACTTTACAAGAACTACAAACTTGAGGGTTTATGTAGAAACTTTGAGAAATATTTAACCCAACTAACTTCGTAAAGTAAAAATAAAATTCTGTTGCCAGACCAGTGTTATGCTTAGCTTTCAATATCATGTCTTCACAGAAAATGTGTTAGCTCTTTCTCTGATTTACTAAAAAGTGGAGCAGAAGCTCCATCAACAAACCAGAACATTTCCTCTATGAATACTGACACCCAACATTCAGGCAAAGAGTATATAGCCTTCTAGCTACTCTGTGTATACATTCTTCTCCACTAATAAAGCTGTTTGTTTACCAAGAACCAGGTATATTTATTTCAGAGCTTTTCTTTTTCTCTGTTGTACTTGTTATTCCAGTTACATAAACAAATCTTATATAATCTAATGAAATATGAATACAAAAGAGTTGCTGCTTTATGAAAAGTAATGCAACTGCTTTATAAGGACTTTGTAAACATGGGTCCCTAGAAACACAGTGACTGAAGTATAGGTATGGCTGAAACAAATGTAAAAGATTGGGGAGGAAACTGGAAAAATCTGGGAATTTCACACTCAGATTGATTTGCAAGTGTCTTTAAGTTTTGACTACACTTAATCGATAACAAACCAGAAAATATAGGTGAGATAATAGATACAAGTAGGTATTGTTTGTAGGAAAAACAACACCAAGGTTAAACCCCAAATAGAACATGCTTAAACAAAAGATCTTGATCCTACAGCAAATAATATGTCAAAGAATCTCCTATGTATAAGTGTAGGTTAAAATAAAATGATTAAAGTATGTATGTATCATTTTTTATGATCCTTTAGTCACCTTTTTCATTAATTGGTCTAATAGCAGTTTTGATTCTGTTGTGCAATCAAACTTCTTTGTGTAATGGAAGATCTTGAGTTTGGGTTTTGAATCTCAACCTGGGCCATATGTCAGGTGCATTCCTAGTCTTTGTGGGCTTCAAACTTCTTTTACATAAATAGGGATACTAACAATGCCTACCTAATATAACCAAGTAAATAGCCCATGTAGAAGATATGATCATGCTCAGTAAGTAGTGACTTCTATGATTATTGTTCTGAAAAAAAAAACCATAAATGTAGAAGCTTAAAAAAAGAGTTATAAGACAGAAATACAAGGGATGGACCGAGAGTATGACAGAATCACCTCCCCAAAATACTACAAATGGAAAAGACTGCTGATCACTTTGGATGGTCAGCATCATTAATAAACTCATACTTCTGAAGACCACATGCAGAGAATGAAATCTAACAGAAACTATGGAATGAACCTGAAAAAACCTGCATGAGAAAGGAAGCTTACTAGCTCCGATGAAAGTACAGCTCTTTATAGTCACATTACCGAACTGATGTCAGTATAAAAGATTAGGAGAGGCCTCAGTCAGAGTAAAGAAGCCCCTCACAAAGGCTTTGTTTTGAGTGGAAAAACAAAACAAAGAACAATCACTATTTGACTACCAAGCAGGCATAATTCCAAATGGAAGGTTCTGCAATAAGTTCTTTCACAAATAGATTTATCACCAAGGCCCAGTAATGCACAGGCAGATGGAATGCTTTTTCATTCCCATAATTGATCCCTAAAATCCAGTTTTAGTAAAGGGCAGAAACTGGCCCAGTTACAGGGATAAATATAGAAATACAAGGCAACCAGCCCGTTAGTTGGGCACACCTATGAAAAATTGTGAAGAAAATGTGTCAATACAAATGTTTTTTTTTTTATTATTATTATTATTTAACTCAGAAGACTGGACTAAAATGCCACCTTCCCCTCAAACAAAACAAAAACAAACAAATAACACATACAACCACACAACAGTCAGACTGCAATGACAGTCGAAGACAAAGTCCAGTGAGAGGGACTTTCATAACTCAGAAATCATTTTGCTTATATATTTTTCCTGCAGTGTCAGCATTATGGCTTTTATAATATACGACTCTATCCAAGAAGAGCTGACTTTAGATTTGGAGGGGAATTTTTGGATAAATCAGAGCAAAAGGTTTCCATTACCCTCCATACCTCACCAGGCCTTCTGGAGAGGCAGCTTTAAGGGAACTTTTTCTCTTAGAACAGGTCCCGTGTATCTCACTTCCATATTGAAAAACTCCACTTTTAGAAAGGATCTGCTGCTAAAATAATATCTGAAAACTACTGAAGTAAACTACACACATTTATCATCATGTACTTTCATAGAAATAGAGATAGGTAGCCCTCTGCTGGATGAAAGATATCAAAATCCAGTAGCTCTAAAGTACTATTCAAGAAACTAAATGTTCAGAAGACTTGGAGGACTATTTTAATGCTTACTACATTTTTGTAGTTGTTGTTGTTTTTTAATTGATATTTTTCTGTTTTGCAGAATAGAGGCAACAAAAATGTCCTCTCTGGTCAAACCAAATTTAAGTGTAAGCATCTAATACAAAATATAATTTAAAGCAGTATGCAGCGTTTTTCCCTCTGAGTAAAAATAGAAATTAAAAAAACAAAGGAAGCAATATTCATGCATAAGCAAGATATTTATAGGTTCTTAGTTGTCAGATCCCTACCTAGGATTTTTCTTAACCTCATTTTAGATCACAATATTTATAACTAATTTAAAAATACATTTATTTATACAGTTTCAAATTGTATATTAATATACGGTAAGTCAGGCTTAAGTTATATCCTAATACACAATACAATATAATCAGCATTGGAGGCTTCATAGGCTGAAACCTCACAGTGTTGGAGTCCTTGAGGCCTACAATACTGTACACTAAGTAAATCTTTCCTCATCGATAGGTAACCTAAGATATTTTGCCATAGTGACAGAAATTTGACAAACACAAACTCTTGTCTTTATATTCACTTCCAAATTCTGCCTTGGGACTAAATAATTTTTTTTTTTTTGCAATTGTCCAAAATGCAGGACCAAATCACTCAGGCATCGCAGTTCAGGTAACTGTGTTTATGTTTTGATGTCAAAAGCAAATTCCAATCTAGGTTAATAACATCCCCGGGAGGGGAACAGTGCTACCTGATAAAATTTGCCTCTGACCACTATCAATAATACTAATGCATATCCAGAATTCCTCTCCTCTCCATCTCCAAGCTTTGCCTATCTATTGGGAAACCCTCCAGAGGCACATTAGATCCTCTCAATGTGACTGGATTATCATCTACTTCCTAGAGCTGCTTTTACCCCAACCATTTAGTATACTAGGTCTAGCTATTTCCCATTTCTGTTGTTTATTTTCTGTAACTAGATACTATTAGGTAGGGTCACAAGGTACTACACTTGTTACCAAAATCATGTTCTTTTTCCTTTCCTGTTATTTGTAATTTATTCCACTAATTTTAAGTCACACTTCACTTGCTTTTTATTTTTTTAATGGTTCCCACCTTCTCTTTCAGTTTTTTGCCCCAGATAAACATGCTTTCTACAACTCTTTTGTCTTTATCAAAATAATTTAAAGTCTTTCTGTAATGATGATGTTTTCAAAAATGTTTATAAGAACAAACAAATTTTTATTTTTATTTCCCAATACAGAATTCCCACCATGTCTCCATCAAAATTTCTCTCTCTCTCTCTCTCTCTCTCTCTCTCTCTCTCTCTCTCTCTCTCTCACACACACACACACACACACAAAAAAAAAAAAAATCCAACATCTAATTTTTGAAAAGAGACGATAACATTTCACCTATGGAACGGGAATGCTAAGTGGGAGTTCAATCTACTGGAGTTTGGATGGTAAATGTACCCAAAGGCCCATGTGTTAAAGGCTTATCCCAGCTTGGTGCTCTTGGGAGTGATGGAACCTTTGAAAAGTAGGCTTAATGGGAGGTCTCTAGATCATTTGGAGAATACCCTTGAAGAGGATATTGGGGTCCCTACCCCTTCCTCTTCTTTTTTTTTTTTGTTTCTCCCCTATGTGGTGAACAGCTCTTCTCTGCCACACACTCTCCGCCATGATGTTTTGCTTCACCATAGGCACAGAGTAAATAGGGTTAACTGATCGAGAACTGAAAACTCCAATACTGTGAACCCAAATGAACGTTTCCTCTTCATAAATTGCTTATTTCAGGTATTTTGCTATAGTGACAGAAAGCTGACTAAAACATACTCTTATTACTAAAATATGGAATGGGATAGAGAATGATAATGTAGAAATGGAGGTTTAGCATCCAACCTATATCCCCAGGTTTGTGAGGCCCTTTGCACACACACACACACATACACACACACACACACACACTGCCTAATTTAGGATTTTCTTCTGAGAAAAACAATGCATAGAGAAGGAAGGAGACAAAAATTATAGCTAATATGTTTTCTAACTTGCTAAAACATAATTATCAGTCTTTTTTATAAATATAGGTTTAACCAGCTTAACTTTTGTTATATATTTAAATAAACATTCAAGTGGGCATTAATATTTCATTTCCTGAAAAATGACTAATGGATATATCAAATATGTATACGCTATCAAGTTTATATAGCTAACTTTTAAGATACTGGAAATAAAAATCTTATACTCCTAAATGTTGATGAATCATTTAAGGCACAAATAATATTCAGTATTGCATTTCCAGGGATCCTACCTGCTTCAAAGATACTAAAGCAATATTTTAACTGGATTTTTCTTACTGCTAAGCCGGATTCTAAATTATTTTAGTTGTTTAAAATAAATTCATACTGACATATACTGGAGTGACTTTTGATTACTTTTAAAAATTGCCATTAAAACATCACTAATTTTTCCCTTTATTTCAAAAAAACATTTACCACTTAAAATAAATCTTCAGTCTTAGACAATACTGTTTTTAAGACAGTTGATGTTTTCGTGCCATGAAGGCTATCAAATTCTCAGATCCTGATCATCTAAGCATTTGTTTCTTAGCATTTAATGCCAAGTCTTTTCTTATGTGAATGTTATAAGAAATAAAATGGAAAAAGGATGAAAAGTTTCCAGTCACCCTGACATGGCCATATCACAATATCTGCATTCCACATTAGGGTCAATTTCATTTTATGTTATGGATCACAGCTACTAAATTGTAAAGCTCTGTTTATGATTCAGTCACATTTATGTGAACCTAATGAAACAGATATTTTAAATAAAACCATAGTGATTTTTCTAAGTAGATAAAGGTAAGCAAATTGCATGAATGTAACAAGGAGGAAAAGTGATTCTGTGAAGAATAACACAAAATTAAATACCATGTTGCACTTTTTCTTTTATCCTGTTTCCTTCTTTCCACCTGTCCCCTCCCTGTGTCGTATTTTTCTTTGGACCAGAGAAAGGTGAAAAACTACATGGGTAGGGAGGAAAACACACACACACACACAAAAAAAAAAAAAAAAAAAAACTTGAGAAAGGGGAGAGAAACAGAAATTGAAATCAGTCTCAGGGACAATGCAAAGATAAAGAGAAGGATGTACTAGAAATTCAGCTCAGTCTCATTATGTGGTTCAAGATACCTAGAAATATCTTACTAAGTTACTAGTGACCTTCAGGTGACCAAATCTAATAGAGATCTGTCAGTCCTCATCTTACCAAATCTTTTAACACTACTTCACAGTTGAATATTCTGTCCTCTTTTTAAACTTTCTTCCCTTGGTTCTGCCACTCAAAATTCTCTTATTCTTTTTCCTATCTTCTCAGCTATGTCTCAGTCTCATTTTTCAGCAAATTCAGAAGTTCAGAACTGTCCTGGGGGCTCCTTTCTTCTCACTCTATATAAACTCCTCAGCAGCAGTATCTATTCCCCTGGCTTTAAATTTCCTGTCTGTGCCATATGCAAAGCTTCTTTCCTTTCCTTCTCTTTCCTTCCCTTCCCTTTCATCTCCCTCCCTTCCTTCCTTCCTTCCTATACTGGGAACTAAATCCAGGGGTTCACTGAGCAACATCCCAGCCCTTTTCATATTTTTATTTTGAGACAGGGTCTCACTAAGTTGCTAAGACATGCTTTAGACTTGTAATCTCCTGCATCAGCCTCCCAAGTACTGGTATTATAGGCATGCACCACCATGCCCAGCTAAAATGCAAAGTTTCTTTCTCCGATCTCTCTTCTGAGCAACTCACTTGACAGATTCACCTGGAAGTCTGATGGATATTTCTGGATCTTTCACCCCAATTGTGTTTCTCCTACCAATATCTGCATTTGGGTAAATAGTACCCATCCCAAAATGTAGGAGTTATCCACATTCAATCTGTCTCTGAACCTTATAAATTTTTCTACCTAAATGTCTTCTACCTATACTTTCACTTTGTCCCCACAGACACCAACCCATCTCACCAACTCTACAAAAAAAGCTTTCCATTAACTCCACCACTTCTACTTACTCCATCCATCCTGCATTCTTCTCAGTGCAAAAGTAAATTATAAATTTGATTCTGCTTAGCAAATGCCTCATCAATAATGAATTTCCACTAAACTTAGTAGCAATCCCAGAGCCTTTGCAATCTGGCTTCCCCTTGGTCTTCTTCCCTGACCACACACCAGTGATAGGGGCCTTTCACATATCAGGACTTGAAGTGTGCTTCTCTCTGCCTGGAATAGTGTCCTTATAGGTGGATGAATGCATAAATATATGAAAGAATGTATGATTTGCTGATGGCTAAGAAGAGTGGGAGGAATGCTGATGATCAAAAATGCTGAAGTTGTATATCTCTGGAGTCCTATCACCACACTAATGTCTAGAATTTGACATTTCCTTTGGGGTCCATGTTGAATTTCCTGGAAAATTTAAGTATTTCCATTTTTATAGTAGAAGAAGTAGTATCTTTGAATTGGGTCAAAGCCTGATTTATTGTGCTATTATGGAAATAGAAAATTCATTGATAAATGTAAAAACTAATTATGATCCTGAAGAACCAGCCTCTACCTCAGAGCAAAGCCTGTCCAAGGGAGGGACATCACCTTTGTCCTTGGAAAGACCCACAGAGCACTCTTAGGCACATTCCCACCCTGCTAAGTGGTTTATCTACAAATAACAGGAGAGATCTGCTGCGCCAGGTGTCCCTGACTCAGTCAGGCTACGTGGAGACCCATAGTAACCCCCTAGCAGCCACCAATCAGCATGAGACAGGGAAATACCTGAGATGCCAGATGACCCTCCCAGTAGTTTATGGTGGTTGATAACCTGTTGGGAAACCATGTAATTCAGCATGAACACCCCTCTTGGCTTAAACCAATCAGTTCAAATGAATACCCCTTTTGTAGTAACCAATCATCCCTACCCAACTTGTTCCCGCCAGTGAATGTGCTAATCATGTTTTAGAGTTGTTATTTAATTTTCCCACCGTGTGTGATGATTTGCTAAGAGATGCTATGATATATGTGAAGTCCCTGCCTTCTCCAAAGAATGTATAAAACTGCTGCAAACCCTGGGCTCTGGGCCTCTCAGCGCCACCAGTTGCTGTGTGTGCTCGAGGAGGACCGAGCTAGCTCGCAATAAACACCTCTTTGCTGCTTACATCGATCTTCGGTCTCTGGTGGTCTTTTGGGGGGTCCCGAATTCGAGCATAACAATCCATTTATACATACGCATTTGGAGAAAGATACATATATAAGTAATCAGCAATTATCTCTGGAATTTGGAAAGTGTTTTTGTTTGTGTTAATTTTTTATTTTTAGTTAACTAAGGTCCACAGTTTGCATTAGAGTTTCTTTTGTGACGTTTTATGGGTTTTACAAATATATAGAATTGTGCGTCCATTACGGAATTACACTGAACAGTTTTACCATTCTACGTTTCCAGTGGAACATAGAATAGGAATGGTGAGAGGGAACATTCTTGACTTGTTCCCAATCTTAGGGGAAAAGCAGCTAGTTCCTCACCACTGTGCAGGATGTTAGCTGTCAGTTTTCTGTAGATGTTATTTATTGAATTAAGGAAGTTTGCTGTGACTTTTTAAAAAATAAAGAATAGTTTTGGGGGTTGGGAGCATAGCTTGGTGAGACAGCACTTCCCTAGCATGCCTGAGCCCTTCAGTTGAATCCCAAGCACCAAAAAAAGAATGAGGAAAAAGTGTTGGATTTTGTCAATTTTTTTTCCTATGCCTATTGATCTGATCAGATGTTTTTTCTTCTTTAGCCTATTGCTGTAATGAATTGGCTTTCAAATGTTAAACCACCCTCTATACCCAAAGTAAATCTCACTTGATAATGGGGTATAATATAGATCTTTTTTATACATTCTTGTATTCCATTTACTAATATTGTGCTGAGGATTTCTGCATCTTTCTCATGGCAGATACTGGTTTGTAGCTTTCCTTTCTTGTCATGTCTTTAACTGGTTTTGATATTAAGATAATATTGGCCTCATAGAATGAGTTAGAAAGTGTTCTCTTCTTAATTTTTTTGGTGAGATTGTAGACAATTTCTTCCTTAAACGTTTGTTACAACGAATCAGTGCCATCATCTGTGCTCCATGCTTTCTGTATTGGAAGATTAATTACTGACTCAATTGTTTTCATAAACACAGCTTACACACAATCTGTTTCTCCTTCTATGGGTTTTGGCAGATTATGTTTTTCAAAGACCTGGTCTATTTTATCTAAGTAATGCACCATATTTATTTATTGTCTTTTTATGTATATGAGGTTAGTGATGATTACTCTTTCATTTCTAATATTAGCGATTTCTGTCTTCCCTTATTGGTTAGTCTGGCTAGAGATGTATCCATTTTATTGATCTTTTGAAACAATCAGCTTTTTGGTTAATGCTCTCTGTTGTTTTATTGTTTTCAGTTGTATTAATGTCTGCTCTAGTTTTATTTACACTTTTCTTCTGCTAACTGAAGGCTTATATTGCTCTTCTTAGTTTCCTAAAATAGAAACTTGGATGCTTGAATTTGGGATTTTTCTTCCTTTCTTAAAATGCATTCAATGCTATAAATTTCCCTCTGTGGGAAATACAAAAGGGAAATGTCAACTCCAAAATTAAAAAAAAAAATCACATGAGTAGCATTTATTGACCCAAGATACACTAGGCTTTAATGATCACCTTGTTCAAATCATACATAAGTATAGGTGTTTATGTGTTTGAGTAAGACAAAATCATCTTTAGCTATGTTGGTTTTTGTTTGAGCTAATGACTAACACTAATTTCAAAGTTAGCTTTATAGAAACTAAAATAATTGACAGTGCACACATATCCACAGGGCTCTAATTTCCCTGAATATATTTGTACATTTTCTTTTGATTGCATCTAAAATCAATACCTCTCCAAACAGGGTTAACCCTGGGCAAAATTTGGATTTTCCATATAGTGTTTCCTGAAATAAAAGTATACCAAACAGCTCTGAAAATCAGCTAACACTAATCAATCCTGATTTATTTTCCAATTTGATTGGAGAAAGAGTAAACTTTAATTATAAAACACACTTCCAAGCTGTATAAATTGGGCATAATTTGTATAACCAAATCTATTATTCTCACTACAGTATCTCAAAGTGGCCAGATCTATACCTTAGAGAACCAGCCAGGACTCACTCAAAAAATAGAAATTACCACTCTGTCATGTATATCTAAAAAGAACAAATAAAAATATATTTAAATTAAAAAAGAAAAAAAGAAATCACATTGCTGAATGTCCTAAAGTCAACCCTAAACAATTTGTATGAGTTCTATTAACTCCAGTAGAAAGACCCATCAGAAATTGACATAGGCTTATACCCTTCCATGGGCAGAATTTCAGAAAATAAATACTTGTCATCTAAATATACTATTTGGCACAGTTGGTGCAAAGGGTCACAATATGGAATATTGTAGTTAACAGACAGACTGAGTGTCTCTCATTTTTAAGACAATACTATGAGATAATGACACAGAACAATTATACAGATGATAGTCAATATGAGCCAGAAGATAAAATTGAAAGAGTGGTAATACTTGTCATAGATAAGACCAAATAAAATAGTTTATGTAGTTATGCTCCATGTACGTATAGTATGTCAAAATACATTCTAGTGTCATGTATAAATTAAAAAAATAAAAAGTAAAATAGCTCATGATAGCTTTGAAATAATAATATTGGCTTGGCCAAGGCACATGCTATTGTACAAAGAAATAAAATTTAATGGGTAGATGTAGTGAAGTCTTAGACTGAATTTAAACCCAGATATAGACAAGTGGGTGGGCAGGCAGGGCAGGCCTTCCAGAAACTTATTCACATGGATAGTGTAGCAAAGTTGGCTGGTTGCTCTTTCATAGGTATTCTCCCCTCTTGCTTTGGATAATAATAATGATAATACAATAATAATAGTCGGGCATATGGCTGCACATGTGTCATTAAAGGTTATATTTCCCAGCCTCATTTAAAAGCAAATGTGGTCCTGTAATGACCAGTAGAATTTTTAAAAAGGACATTTGCAAATTTTGCAAGTGTCCTACAAAGCGTGAATACCCTTTCCTGCCTCTCTCTGTTCTGCTTGGCATGATGTTTAGATCTTGAGCCATCAGCTCAGGCTATGATGTAGTGAAGAGAAAGACTCATCATGGTGATGCAGGGCAGCAAGATAGAAGGACCCTCGATTCCTGATTCTGCGGAATGCCTTACCAGCCCCAGATTACCTCCATCTGGATTTTCTCTCATTTAAACCATTGTTACTTTGGGGTTTCATTGATTCTAGTGATCGATTAATTATTTACCTAATCAATTAATCCTAATAGATGAAGAGAGCTGTAGTCCTTTGGTAATGAACTCGATCAAACAGACAAATGATCAAGTCATAAGGCCACTGAGGTAGCAAGCTACAGATCTTTCTGAAACAGGATAGGCTGGTTGCTGTCATAGACATTTACCTCCGGGTCAGCTCCCAAGCGCTCAATAGGTGAACTTTGTAGAAAGATTTGGGATGAAGTTTGTAAGACACACATAGGCACAAGACACCCTAATCACAGCCTTTCAAAATAGCACCTTGAGGAAGATGAGTTCCAAGCAGATATCATGGATATTTGGCTCCTCAAGGGCACTGGGACATCAGGAGAGCCTCTGATAGAGCAGTGCGCAGTGGAAGAAAGAGTGTTCAGACACCATGTGGCAGCTGATGAGGGGCTCATCAGTCTTGGTCACTAAGGTCGAAGATAAAGTGACTTCTGGAGGTTGGGGGAAAGGTGGGCAGAAAAATCTGAGAAATAATGTAGTGGTGCAGATTTTCATGTCCAACTCCAAGCTGGTCTTTACCAACCCAATTATTTGAAATTCTCCTTTTCATATGCTGAAAAACTGACTTTCAATAGAAAGAATTATTAATATGCTTATAAACAGAAATATATCTACTTCATTTATTCTATCCTAGATTCTTTCCCTGGTCCCTATCATTTAATTTATGATTCCTGTTTTCTCTACTGAGGATGACAGTAGATTAATAGAAAGAATAAAGAGAAAAGACATGCCAAAACATAAGAGTTCAAGATCTGATAATTTTCTTTGTGTTTGATACAAATCACAAGCAAACCTTTTGTTTACCCAAACATATCATTCATTCAAACAGCTTCAATCTGATAAAGCACTTGCTTAGCATGTGTGAGGCTCTGTGTTCAAAAGGCCAGTACTACAAAAAAAAAAAAAAAAGCTTCAAATTGAAGATGCCATTTTATGCACAACCTTAATTTTTCCTCATATGAGTATAATTTCAGAGTACTTGGAATATGTAACCCAAATTAAAAGCTATAAGAAAAAAAGTCACAAGAAGAAAGAAAGAATATGACATAATAAAGAGGTTTGTTTTGAAGTATCAACACAGCAGAGAGAAGCAAGTTTCTACTCCTTGAAAATGAAACCAGTGTAAACCTGGATATTTTCTCTAAAAAACTCCGGAGCAACTACTTTAAAGCATTACCCAGCATCAGAACACTTCTTCCACATTGGGATGATCCAAAGACTGATGTTCCATCTCACCAACCTCAGCCAATTAAGAGTATGGCACATGACCTTGGTTGGTGTATAACGGCTCTGCTCTTCTAATTTTCTACTATGGCTGTGAATTCAGTAGTGATGCTATTCTTCAATGATACCACTGGAGGCCAGTCATGCTACAGTATGTTTTGCAGCCACACCCTATATTTTAAAACAAAACAAAAACCTGAAACTACACTTACAAAAACATTACTTTTTGACTAAACACACACATACACACACACACACACAAAATGTACACGAATCTAACTTTGCTTTTCAAAATTCATCATAAGAGTTCATTTTTGCTGAGATGGAATCTGATTCTAACATTCCAATTAAATATCTCTATCAATCCCAAGATAACTGGATAGTTTTCTTAACTGTGGTGATAGCTTTATATTTTATGCATATGTTAAAGCTTATCAAATTGTACATTACACTAATTATACTTTAAATACCTATGCCAATATATCTTATAAAAGCTACTAATAAAGGAAAGGGAACTGAAATCCACCAATTTTATATACAAAAGTATAAACTCCTCTTCATAATAGTAAATTCCTTCTGGCCCTCTTAGTGCTAGAAGTAATTATTTTGAATCTATAATCAAAGATCTCTCTTTAGATAAGTGTCCACACTTTTAAACCTTATTAAATGAACATGGTTCCCTTGAGACTGTTCTCTTTTCTAATGACTTGAATCTTTGTCTCAGAGATATGTTGATTAGAAAGGTCTTTATTTATTTATGAATCTGATGCTTAAGCAAAATAGATACCCCTCCTTCTGAAGAAACTACTCATTCTTCCTTCCCTCTTCCTCCCTTTCTTCCTTTTTCTTTTTAATCACAAACCTCCTTGGTGGAGATATGATTTGAAGACATATTTAAACAAGTGGGGGGGATGGCCTAATTTAATTTACATCCCTTCAATACCCAACTCAATTTAAATATTTATTCAATGTGTTGGCTGCATGTTCACTGAGAAAATTTATCATCACCAATTGAGAAAGAGAAATAAAAGCAGCAGTTAAAAGAGGATCCAAGAAGGTTTATTCATGTACAAAAGTTTCATAATACACTTCAATCCAACATAAACAGTGGCCAAGCTAATTAGGAATTGGGGACAGATTTCTAGGCAAAGAAAAATTCCAGAGAGGGCCAAACACAAAGTTCTTGGTTATTATGTAGTTGATATTTTTGCTATAAACTCTACTACCAAAAATGGTAAGAAACAAATTTCAGCAAATTTTTAAGATGGAGAAACGGAAATTAGGTGAAGTCACTATCTTTCATTCAGCAAAAATTTGTGGAGTTGCCTACAAGGAATCAGGCAGACACCCGGACAGAAAGGTGGCATAAAGAGAGAATTGGTGCTTTAATAAATGTGTTGGCACCATCACATAATGAACAGATTTTCAAATAGGAAATTACTTCTTTTGGAAAAAATGAACTTGGGATTAGAAATGGGCAATTAGGGCATATGGTTGTGCTACAACAGTAATAATGTGAAAGATCTTCTGAAGCTTCTAAAAATACCCATTATAGTGCCACAAAAGAATTACCTGAGTACCCTATCACAAATTCTCATAAAGATAATGTATGCATAGTAATTGGTTATTACCATCTCTATAAATCTATGAAATACTACTATAAGCACTATAAAGCATTTTATATTCTCGTATAATGGCCATGAAATCCAAAGGAGTTAAATGACAGACTCAAGGTCAAAAGAACTAAAACTAGTTTTTTCCAAATTGCCACTCCAGTGTTTTTTCCACTGAACTGTTTAACTTTGGGAAGATTTATCCCCACTTACCTTTTCAATTTTTAAAAGCATATGTATATTTCTATATAAGAAGTTTTGGGAGAAATTCTTATACCACTTGCCATGTAATCAGTAAGATAATATACAACACCAGAGAGACAATAACTAAAATAAGCACTGCAAGCATTTATTAATCATATACTATCTATAGATAATGTTCTATATACTTTACTACTTTATTTAACCTTACAATAATGAGATAGTTACTATCACCCTCCCCATTTCATAAGGAACTAAATGAAGATGGCATGAATCAGGTTGTTCAAAATCTACACACAACAAATGGCAAGGAATGGAGGAAAATAAGACACAATAATAAGCAACTTATTTCAGGTTGCACAGCTAAATGCTGGCAGAATCCAATCACTCAGACTTCAACATGCATATAAATTAGCTATTGATGTAAATATAGTTTTTGCTTCTATAGATCCTGGGGTCTGAGATTGTGCATTTCTTACAAGTTCCCAGGCGATGCCCAAGCCATTGGTCCATAAAGCCCTGGGCACTTGAATTATCAGGGACTTATACTATCATTCCTGCTTGCATATCTGTGAAGTTATTTCTCACTACTTAATCCGCCTCAGGTTTTTCATGTTCCATTCTTCACGATCAGGAGTGAAGACAGTCTACACAGTGCTCAGTGCTGTGATGTATTATGCTGTTTTGTACAGTGTGTGCATTATAACTCTGTGGCCAGATGCCGTTCTAAGCAAACCCAAATATCCTCACCCTAATTTTCATCTTTGCACATTTTAAAAATAACTTTGGGAGCACACACTGGCTCGATTCAAACAGTCTCAGAAGAGAAAGGCAATTTCAAGTGGAAACACATGATTTTATTTTATAAGGAAAATTCAGTTTCCACCAATTTTTTGCCTGGATTAATTTTCCTTTTATCTGATGTTATGATATCTTTGGATATAAGTCCTTAAGTTTCACACAGAATGTCCCAAAAGCCCATTAAACTTTAACTCCTGCACATTCTTATAATGTCTGAAACAGACCTCTGAAATTTGGTGGCAACTGTGACATGTGTCTGAGAGATCCCAGACTGAGAGGTGGGGAGCCTGGTGATGAAAAACAGACCTGGAAACAAAACTGCCACAAAACAAATCACCATTCTCTGAAAATTTAGACAGTTTCATTCCCTCTCTATGCTTCACTGTCTTCATCTAAAATTGGGAATATCTATTTCATAGAGCTGGTACATAATAAATACTTGATAATATTGACTACTATCATTAAAAGCTATTATTTCAATGATTTTCAGTGGTGTTTATCCACTCCCTTTTTGTTTTAGAAAGTAGAACTACAATCATTTGGGTTGTCTCTTAATTGACATCAAAATTGCCACTATTAGTGAAGAGAAAGAGGATGGGGGAGCAGATAGTAACAGAGGTGGGGATGATCAAAATGTTATTTGTATGTACAAATATTCCACAGTGAAATCACTATTCTGCATACTAATACACACTAATAAAATAAAATATATATGCCTGCCATTGTATACAAACATATTTATATGTCTGCAGCAAAAATAAAATTGTCAATTAGAATGAAAATGATAACTACATTTTGAGAAAAATTTAATAATGCCAAACACTGCAGGACTCATATTTATAATAAAAAATACAGATCATAAAGATTGTGCCAACCCAAAACTTGATCAAAGGATTTAACTACTATTATTTAGTTTGCCTATGTGTTTGAATTCCAAATTCAAGGTAATCTGGAATTAAAATTATTTTTCTCCTTTCTTTGTACTCAACAACAGCATTGAGGGAAGTCAAAATTTCAGGCTGTGTTGGCCTCAATATCAATATGATGCTAAAGATGACTGATAAGCAGTATTTTTAAAGCAGCAGGTGCAATCTGTGCTAAAGTATTACTGCCAAAATCAGGTTTTATGATATGGTTCAAAGATGAGCAGAGTCTGTACCACTGCCATTCAGAGCTTGATTAGGAGGCAGATGGAACTGCACCCATCCTGAGAATCTCCATCTTTTGTTACTGAAGTACCATTGATATGCCCAATAACAGCCCCCAAATGGTCTTTGATTATCAAACATGAAAGAAGTGTTTAGATTCTTTCAGCCACCATTCTGTCATTGGCTCAAATTCAAGTGCCTAATGCAGCAAAGCAGGTTATATAAATATGGGAAGTGAGGGTGATGGGGACCAGGTTGAACATGCTCCATCTAAAGAGGGAAAATTCTATTGCGCTTCAAACCATTATGTGCAAATGAGAATTTTGGCCCAAAATTATCATATTCTTATAGAGAAGCTAGAATTTCAGACTTTCATATCAAATCTTCTGAAAATAAATTTACAACTAATTCAGTGTGCTAAATAGAATATGCCTATGATTTGGTTTAAGTATTTTCTCATCCCTGTGTTTCATGGTATAGGATGCAATTTGAATAAATATGCATACATAAAAACAACTCCAAATCAGAGCCAAACTCCACAAAAGAAAGCTTTTTATTCTTATGATGTCATCAGTGACGAGAGCGATTTAAGAACAGATTGCTCAGGGTTGATTTTTAAGAACCTTTTCCTAAGAAGAGTCCTAAAGTCTCACCTCTCCCTTAAAAAAGAAATCTCAAAGAGCGTATCTGTTTTGTAGCTGTTTAGGTTTTCCATTTTAGAACTCATTTTAGCACACTGCAATAATTCCTGGAGATATCAAATGGAATTAGATTTTAGAAGGTGAAGGAGTTAAGAAGAAGGATGTATTATATAAAATGGTAGCTTATCAATAATTTAGGATTTTTATAAAAGCTATATTCAAGGGGCTAGGGTGTGATTCAGTGGCAGAGTGCTTGCCTAGCATGTGTGAGGCACTGGGTTCAATCCTTAGCACCACCTAACAAATAAAAAAATAAAGACATTCTGTCTACCTGCAACTACAAAGAAAAAAAAATTTAAAAACTATATTCATGTCTTTTGAATATAAGCTACTCAGCCACAAAGAAGAATGAAATTGTGGCATTTTTCAGTAAATGGATAGAACTGGAGACTATCATGCTAAGTAAAATAAGCCAGTCCCCCCCCAAAACAAAATCCAAATGTTCTCTCTGATATGTGGATCCTAACAAAGAAGGGTAGGGAAGGGAAGTACAGAAGTTCATTGGGTTAGACAAAAGGGAATGAAGGGAAGGGAGAATGGATAGGAATAGGAAAGACAGTAAAATAAATTGGATATAATTTTCTTATGCTCATATATGAATACATGACCATTGTAACTCCACATCATGTACAATCACAGAATGGGATCAAAATTGGAATGGGTTGCACTCCATGTTTATATAATATGTCAAATTATACTCTACTGTTTTATATATACACAATTTTTTTAAAGCTATGTTCAAGCTGGGCACATTGGTGCATGCCTGTAATCCCAGCAGCTCAGGAGGCTGAGGTAGAAGAACTGCAAGTTCAAAGCCACTCTCAGCAAAAGCAAGGTATTAAGGAAGTCAATGAGACCCTGTCTATAAATAAAAAAAAAATACAAAATCAGGCTGGTGATGTGGCTCAGTGGTCAAGTGCCTCTGAGTTCAATACCCCGTACTCTCCCCACCAAAAAAGCTATATTCAAGGTTAGAATGATCTTTGTATGAGAGCATCTGGCTCTACTACTACCTGCTGCCCACAGGGTGGAGACCTAGACTTCTTTCAAATTTTATTCATTGCTGGGTTTTATACACACAAACAACAACAAAGCACTTATTTTTTTTTCTTAAAAAATCACAGCTTAACTGATTTTAAGAAAACCATTAATGTACAGAATGCTTTTGTGTGTACAGAAGAAAATATAGCATGTCCTATAAATTACAGATTGTTTCACCTTTTCATTTACTTTTACACATTTTTGGATAGCTCCTTTCAAAATAAATCCTAACATCTATAATATGTAATAACACCTTAGATGATGAATTCCATGTCTATGTTTTTTGAAGCACCTTCATGCTCATTGTCTCATTTCAAACCATTACCTTCTTAACAATGGTAATGCAGGATAAAATTAGGAGACACATTTTACAGATTAAAGAATATAAAGCTTCATTTTCTAACATTCTTCAGTGGTTTGATCATGATAGAAAATAATTCAATGTATTAAAATTTAAAGACAGGGCTGGGGCTGTAGCTCAGTGGAAGAGCACTTGCCTCGCAAATGTGAGGCACTGAGTTCGATCCTCAGCACCACATAAAAATAAATTAATAAAGATATTTTTTAAAAGATGAATAGGCTTTAAAAAAAAGTTAAAGACAGAAAAGATGAGTGACTGATTCCATAGGTCATCAGACATTTGCAGGCTTCCTGTCAAGAGGCAGGGTCCATTTCCCAATCATTGAGTCTGGGCTGGCCATGTAATTTCCTTCCACTGATAGAATGTGGTGAAGTGCCACTGTGGGGTCTCTAGAGCCTGGGTATTTGAATGTCAGTCTGAGACTGCCATGTAAGTAAGTCGATGAGGCCCACTGTGAGAATGAAAATTGTTGTTTTAAACCATTAAGTGCTGAGGTGTTTGTTGTGCTGTGGCAATAACTGGAGCAGAACCATGGATCAGAAAGATCAAGTCCCAGCAGGGACGGAACTTGTGACAGGGGGAAGAGATGACAGCAGGGACACTGGAGCCAGAAAGGTCTAGATTCCAGTTCAAAGGTCTAGAAATCCAGCTTCTATGAGGTCAGGTTACTCATCAGGAAAATACAGTGCTAGTTATTCTCTGTAACAATTGTGGCATTCAAATGAACTGATGTGTAAAGGCCCCTATGTGGATAAATTATAGTTTCTGCCCAGCTCAGGTCATTTGACTTCTGTTTCACTGTTCTTCCTTTCTAAATAATATATCACAAAAGGATTAATATACCAAACTTTTCAAGCTTTGTTACATAAGACCCTTTAAGCTATCAGACATGTGAAGTCAACTGTTGGTCATGGAGGCCTCCACAAATCCCCACTTTGTTTAGGTAACCCTTCCTCTTTAAAATTTTGTATGAATATAAGGGTGATGCTGATGTTTAGTCCACATGAACATGTCTATTCTAAAACATTAATACTACCTTCCCAGCTGTCCCCTTGACCATCTACATGAACTGTGAAGGTTTCCAACCACTAATGAAAGGCCCACTAATATAGCCAGAGAAGGACCTGAGAAAACTCCCAGAGATCCAACGACATCTCTGAGGGCGCTGCCTGCTCCTCTGCAGAACCCCAAAGCCCCAGGTTCCCATGGCAGTAATTCACCACAGTACCTTTATTTTTAATGAAGAGCATCAAGGGACCGCTGACATTGCAATTCATCAGCCTTAAGCCAATAGAGTGGCTAACATTCATGAGCTGATTTTGATTTCTCATAGAGAACTTAAGTTGTTCTCCTAGGAATTATGAAAGCATCTCAATCTTCAAAAAAGGCCAAAGAAATCAGTTTGAAATGAAATCTTTTGAGGCTCACAGATTAAAACAACACATTGGGAAAACTTGTGTTCAGAATCTAGGATTTATTTATAATTCATTTGTAAAATTTCCAATTAGGATGTAAGATAATAAAGTGAATAAGTTTTAAATAATAACAGTCATTCAAAATATTGAAAATCTGAGAAGTTATATTACATGAACAAAAAAGGTGGTCATTAAAATACATAACCGTAACTCTAAAGCTTATAGAAAGTCAATAACTGTGAGGAAATTTGGAAAGCCTACTTGTTCTTAAAAAGTAAATAATTATTAAATAATATTGGTCTAACTTGGAGATCTTGGGGTTTTATTCTGAAAACCTAAAAATTAAATTAGCCTAGAAATTCACCACTTATCTCCACTGAGAAAATGGATGAGCCATTTCCTTTTTATAAGATCCATTGTTAATTATTTTCCTTGCTTAAAAGAATGGTAAAAAAAAAAATAGCAGAGAAAATCAATAAGTTAAGTACAATGAATCAGAATTTTAAACTTCTACAGAATAAATAACAAAGGAAAAGCTATCTGAAATACTTTATTGTAACGTTTAAATGATTTTAAAACTTGAAACCTTTACCTTTAACAGTTTGATTCTAATTTATTTTCCACACTCACTTCCTCTAACTTTCAAACATGCATCCTTGATTTTTTTTTTTACATCATATTAAACATTTTGCTTAACTTAACATTTGCTAGGATGTTTCACAACTCCTCGACTTAGTCATGTGCTGCTCTCTCTGTTTGGGATATCCTTTCCTCCTGTTCTTTCCTTCCTGGAAAACCCTATTCACCCTTCAAGTCCCACTTCAGCATCATTGCCTTGCTGAGGCAGGTAGTTCACTGTGCCCTACACTTTGTTCCTTTCTTTATAAAATCACCAAACCACAATTGGATGTAATTTTTTGCAACATCTACATGTGCCTACTTCAATGCAGACTTCTTGGAGTTGAAGGAAGTCTTAGTCACCTCTGCATTTCTGTCACTCAACATTATACCTCTGACCTCATCTCTGACCATTCTCCTCACTCCCTGAACTCCAGACCTGCTAATCTTCTAGTTCCTCATCCAGCAGACCAAGGAAGTTCCCTTCTCAGGCACCATAATCTTGCTGCTCCTCTGACAGGGATGGACTTACTGAGCCCTCTGACCAAATATCACCCACTCAGAAGAGGCTTCCTTAACTACCCTAGTTTAAATAGTTGCCCCCACCCCCCGAATCTTTGCTATGCTTTTTTCTTCATAACATTGAATCAATGCATTGCTACCTGACATGATCTACCGGTTGGTTTGTGTTAGCCATCTAGACTCCTCTAAAATAGAAATGACCTAAATTCAGGACTTTGTTTCTTTCTCAAGTGTCCCCAGCCTCTAGAATGGGGCCTGCCACAGAGTAGACACTTAATCAGCCTTTGATGGATAAATGAAAGATGGATGTATGCAATAAATTGAATGGCAACTAAATGGAAATGTCTATGAGACTAGAACATAAATATTATTGACAAAATAAATATTAAACCTCTTCAAATTTTTTGCTTAACTTTATTATATTGATTTTACAAAAAAAATAAAGTTTTATCATGCAAAAAGTGAGAACAAGAACAAAAAAAGAAGAGTCTTACAGCTGTAGCTGCCTTTAATCAACTTCTGAGACAGTTATACTTTTGAAGTCAGCAAAGTCTGTTCATGAAATTAGTAGAGCACAATGGTTCTTAAATGTGTTCTGGGGCAATTTTGATATTTATATTAAATATGTTATTGCTGTACAATATTGTGATCAATGACCAATAAATATATAATATTAGCTCGGCTTTGGGGGCATCTAAAAGGAAAAAAATAGTTTGAATAGTTGTTTTTCTTTTAAAACAAACTATGATTTTTATAGTTTACAAAATCAACTGACTTAAAGCATGCGGGGACTCAAAGCTATAAAAAACCATTTCCTAGGTTCTCATTTTTTCCATCACATCAAATGAACTGTTCTGATTAAGATCAGAATCTTAATAACTTGGCAGGAGAGGTCTTCCTTTCTCTAAATCTCTTAGGCTGACATCAAGGTGTGTGTTGGTGGCTGCTCCCCAATGGGTTCCTCCTAGCCAAGCACAGTCCTGCTGAGGCCATTATATAATTGGACATATCTAAGACTTATCTCTTAGACACACCTTCCCCAGGCCATTCTTTGATCTGTCAAATAGTCTTAGTATGCAAATTCACAATGAGTAACCATACTTCACTTCTAGGCAGGCAATAAATAATGCCAAAGAGAATTTTTTTAAAAAGAAAGAAAGACCTACAGAAATATAAGTGCCAATGAAATCTATGAAGGATAAAGATCTATGTGAGAAGACTAGTCATATACAATCACCATGGAAATGAAAACACAAAATCAGTAGGTCACAATAGGTATGGAGACTAATATCATGAGGAATAGCCAGAAGTAGAACCAGGACAGAGTAAAGAGAAGGGTAAACTTTACAAATCAAGCACCATCTGTAGGTTGCAATGCATAAGGAAGCACAGAATAAGTTCCAGTTAACTATTAATCCAGACATACTACATGCACACTATAGCACTTATATTTTATTTAGTTTTTTCTCTCCAATGTTTATGATTTTTCCACTGAGTGATTCTTTAAATTCCTTTTTGGAAGCCCAAATATAAATATTGCATTGTAGTATTATTATAGAATTTTAAGTCAAATATTAATAATATAACAACACTTTGTATTTTACATTTTAAAAAGTAGTACATGTCCACTTGAACTCTTAGTCATTCTCTCATTCGTAGCTTCCATTCTTTCCTCACTTGAGGCTGTTATTCTCTACTTCTAGGTCCCAGGGGCTCCTATACATCCTTCCTCATGCCTTTAGTGACTTTGAAAGGTTCTGCTTACTAGGTCTCTTCTCATAGACCTGTGATCCTCTTGAGGAATAGGACTTTGTCATTTATCTCAGTACCAAACAACTCTCAGCAAGAGGTAGTGAATAAAGAGGTAAGAAGTAAACCATACTAAATGAAAGCATATTGAAGATTAGTGGAACAAAACTCTGAGTTCACTTAGAAATACAGTATGAAGTTCCTGGGTTCGTTTAGAGGTAGAATAAAGTACAGTTTTGATGGTTTGTGCCTTGTGGATTCTAAGAGAAAAAAAGCTTAATATCTGTCTACTTTTGGAATTCTACTCTATAAATATTTAAAAACCAATACACAAATTATGGCTGCACCAGCAAAAAGAATAAACCAACATTGCTGATCTATTTCTTTAGACATCTTGGTCATTCTTGTATCACCTGCAGCAGTGGTCATTGTTACAGATTGTACAAACTGAAAAATCTAAACTAATGATCCTTACCAGGATCTGGATATATACCATCATTGTGACTAATGAAATAAAAGGATATTATAGGATTTTAGTTCTCACTCATCTGACCTTTACCATCTAAAGGATTTTAAGCTAGTCATTAAAACACTGAGATTCTCATCTTCTTTGTCAAAAGAGGTGGCTAATAATATCTGTTCTATCTTTTCTAAAGGTCACTGAGGGGTTCAAGAGTCGTAAGGACTTAGAAGTACTTTGTAAAATACTGCAAGGCATAGCTATTCTTAAAAACAGACATGTAATTTAGCATCATAGAATGTTTATATTTCATAATCACTATAACAAAATGATGTATTGCATATAAATTTGAAGGAAAATGATTATCTTGTTCAGCAATTTCATTTGAGCAACCATAGAAAAAGGGAGTTTTAGCTCCTTACTTGAGAAGCATCACTAGAGGGAAAAAAGAAAAAAAAAAAAAAACAACTGTTTTGAGTTTCAGAAATTTAAGAATATCTCCTTAATTGTTAACACAATATTCAACTTAATGACATATATCTCCTCTACTTCAAAGACAATACTTCTAAATTTATTCTACTTATGAATTTAATAGTATTTAGTTTCCATTTTAAAAAAGCCTTACTTTCAATACCATTACTGTGCAGAAAATTTTAGTTGCTACTTAAATATAGCAATCACAGTCACTCTCTTCCCATAGTGGAGGTAGATAGCTATCCTCCAAACATCCAAGCTGTCCTTTACAGAGAAGTGCTATTTTTGAAAGTTGTACCTCCCATGAAAGGCCTCATTTTTCTGGTTCTTTTGCATTTGGCTTAACCATACAACAGGTTACAGAATATAAAGTAGAAGAGATGTACACCCCTTCCTGCTGGGCCTATAAAGTCTTCTGTACTGTCTTCTACATTTTCACTTACTCAGCCAGCTGGATGTCCACTGGCAGGAAGACTTCAGAAGCTAAATGTTAGAAGAAGCAGAGCTCCTATCAAGCCTCAGCCTGAACCTCTAAATAACTATATGAACCAGACCCTCCAACAATGGTATATCAAAGATACAAGAGCTTCACTCCTCATCCCACCATCATCCCACTAAACTTTGTATGAGCAAAATTAAGCATCTTTTTTAAGTCATGACATTTCAGGCTAAAACACAACAGATGCTATTAGGCATAACTCAGATCATCTAAATTTTGCATACCA
The DNA here is from genome assembly GCF_047511675.1 of Marmota flaviventris. NCBI lineage: Eukaryota > Metazoa > Chordata > Mammalia > Rodentia > Sciuridae > Marmota > Marmota flaviventris. Next base: position 85,006,444 of record NC_092504.1, read on the forward strand.
ACTCAATGTTCATTAGAGAGAGATTCTCAGAAAAAATAATAATAATTCAAATGAATTAATTAAAAATACCAGATACATTTACTTGCAATTGGCTAGTTTTTTTATAGGAGATTGAGATTTCATGTTGCCTAAGGAACAATGTTGCTATAAATCAATACATTTACATGTGGTTTGAACTACTAAGCCCAAATGATTTTGATTAGTCCAGAAGATGATATTGATTACATAGTGTGAGGAATAAATAGTAATTATCCTTTCCCACTTCTTATGCCCCTTGGTGGATTTGATCTGGTTTTTGTATCAGAAAAAGCAAGGAGTTGAGAAACAGATGCAACTCAATTATGCTCTATAGCTTGGGAAGGAAATAACAAATTATGAAGACATAGATAGTCCTCTTCAGATAAGGCCAAATATATACCAGGTAGTAATTCAGACTGCTTATACCAAGCTACCAGATACATTTGTATATTCATAAATGACTTTCAGACAGATTTGGTAGTTTTAAACAGGAACACTTTCACAAAGAAGGCTCAACTTTGTATGAGAATTTTCATGATATTTTCTTCCTGAAAACATAACAATAAACACTATATATGTAAAATATAAAGAGGGGAGTGGAAATAAATCACAAAACATTCTGCCTGTGATATTCACAAGATTATAAGTATTTGGTCAGAATATTTGAATCATGCTTTTTCTTCTCACATAATATTCTCACCTAAAGTTATTATCTACAGCAGAGAGATTTTATCATGATTAGTTATGTTAAACTAATTATTTAATAAATTAAAATGTATAGCTGTCAATAAATCTGAAATAAATGATTCTATAGAATTAAGAAGTAACACGTTTTATACCAAATGAAGCTGAATTACTGTAAATATTTATTGCACATGTATTTATTATATGCAAAATACTTACTAAGCATTTAGAATGGGATGCCTCTGCACTAATTTGGGGGAAAAAAGTGATTAAGTAAAGCTAACTAAAATGAAGGTATAAGTTACTTTATAAGGAACAAGATGGAAAAGTGTAGAATATAATGGTTGAGTTTCCTTAATTATAAGTAGAAAAATGTCCCTAAAGAAATAATATGCAAGCTAAGTCTTGACAAATGTGTTGTTGGTTTTGCTTGTTAATAATGAATACTTTACATCACCATTAAGAGCACCCATCACTTAAAACATAAAACTACTTGAAGCCTAAATCAACAACAAATACGTATTTTCCACATGTAATACAGTAATTATTTCAAAGGAAGTTGATTCCTATCTGATATGGTTTGAATGTATACACTAAAGTTCATGTATTGGATCAAGATAATTAAATCAGTGATTAATTTATTTAATCACCAGTGCAATAGTGTTCAGAGGTAGGGCCTATGGAAGGTGATTATGTCATTTATAGATGAATCTTACTGATGTGGGACTGGATTAGTTATTGCAAGAGTGGGTTTATAGAAGGGAATTTGGGTTCCTTTTGCCAGCTTGCCTTCTTGTCTCACCCACTTTCCCTTTGGCCTTCCATCAGGATATGCTACAGCAAGAAGGCCCTTACTAGATGTGTACCCCTCCAACCTGGACTTCCTGGTCTTCAGAAATGTAAGAAATCTTTTTTTTTCTTTGTAAATTACTAGTCTATAGTATTCTGTTATAGTAACCCAACCCAGACTAGGACACTATCCATGGGTTATATCATCTAAACACTTTGATTCCAAAGCAGAACAGACTGAGATTCTGCTGAGGATAGTTGTCATGACAGCAAAAATTTCCCTAAGAATTGTAAATGATAATGATTTTTTTTACATTCAAAAATGGATCTTTCTATTATATAGGCAGCTTCTCATACCTATATTGCTATACAGTCCCAAATTTCATACTGCTAGGATCAAGATAGTTGAATTAGTTATTAATTCATATAAACAGAAGCCAGCCTTATTACTTGAAAGAAAATGCCCAGTCACTCTATACAGGCATCAAAGGCTATTAGGCTGGAATGGAATCATGCTCTCGAATAACTAAAGATCATTTAGAGGGGTACTTCCTTTCCAAATTAAAGGTCATTAATGTGCATAGGAGCCTCCCTATACAGTCAATGCTGAGTTTTAAGATGCAAGGAGGTATTTGTAGACAGAAGTAGTCAAATATTAATAACAGGATTAAATAAAGAGGAGATAGTCTGAGTTAGTGAAAACTATTATAGTTTTCTAAGGAAATTCAAATTTTATAAAATATACAAAATGATAAATTTCTGAAGGATGATAAGAATCATACATATTTTCTAAATAATATCTTTAAAGAGCTTGAAAATAGTTTGTATTATTTTATAGAGTTGCATTCCCTCACAAGTTTGTTTGTACTCTCAACACGTTTCTGACTATTGGATTAACATGGAGGTTTCTCCACTATCCCTAAAGGGCTTTCCTGTGTCTTTTTCCTCTCCCTCCCCATCTCTGCTGTGTCCTCTCCAAAGCATTCCTGGTTTCAACCTTCCTTCACACTCCCCTTGTCTTTCTGTCCTGGGGAGCCTGATTCCAAACCCAATTCTACAGAGACAAAGAAAAGTATAAGAAACAAACTTGATGGGTTAACTCCTCAAGAAACTGACAGGTAGCAAAATGCAGATTTAGGAAACCTAGTAAGGAGGCCAAGCAGAGATGAATGTAACAGTAGCAGAATTATACCTTTTGCTGAAGGGACTCTAATAGCCGTGTAGTATGTGCAGTGTATAGCAATTCCAGGTTTACCTTCCTGACATGAAACTGATCTTGTAAAAGTTAAGTCAATTAGAACTTACAGTTGCATAAAAAGTGGACATGGCTCAATTTAGAAAATGAATGATATTAGAATTTAAAGCTCATAGATAATAAAGTCTATATCCATCACACTGAGCATATTCTTGAAGCTATGTAACAAGGAGGTCTACCAGACTATGCACTGGATAATGAAAGCTGTTTTCCCACCAATCAATTCAAAAGCCTTCCCAGAACTTTTCTATACTATTATTCCTGATTTTTTTAAAGTCTTCTAGTGATAAATCATCATCATAAACATAATAACAACAACAACAACACTAGAAAATACTACCTTTAGAGGTTGACTGTGAAACGACAAGTTGAAACTATCACAAGTTGAAATTCTATCACCATTCCACTTCAATTAACCACACACAAGGAAAAAAGGACTGTTTTGCTATACAAGTCATCTTGGAGACAACTAACATGGCACATCAATTGGTCTCTAAATTTACATCAAAGGGTCACAGCCTGGTTAGTTAGAATTGCATCCACCAGAATCAAGACACTAAGAATGTCAGGGCGGCAACTGGCTCTCCTCATTTAAATTAATAAACTCTTTATGTTTTCATCTTTGATTAGGTTTGATTACTTTTGTTTTATTGGATTCGGAGGGGAAAATACTAATAAGAGGAATAAGAGGAGGACCAAGATACATGTGAAATGTTTATTTCTCCTGACCAGATTTCTTGCAATAATGACACAAGGATATAGGTAAATAAGAAGGAAAGCTGCAAAAGTAACAGAAAAAAAAAAAAAAAGGTACAACTATTTTCAAGGTTACTCAAAAACATTAACAGAAATAAGTAGTATGCTAAACAGTAACAAAACTAAGACACGTGAGTTATGATTTCTATTCTCAAGTAACATAAAATCTAGAGGAGAAAAGCAAGCATTAAAAGTACAACCAGGCACAGTGGGGTATGCCTGTAATCCCAATGGCTTGGGAGTCTGACTGAGGAGGAGGATTGCATGTCCAAGGCGAGCCTCAGTAACTTAGTGAGAATTTGTCTCAAAAAAAAAAAAATGGGGAGGGGTTGGCTAGGGATGTCAGCAATACAAGTCCCTGGGTTCAATCTCAGCACTGAAAAAAAGAAGGAGAGAAAGAAAATAATAAGTGCAATTTAATGCTGTTGAAATTAAAACTCCAAGGAATAACTGGAAAGCAATTCTACCTGAGAGAGTAGCTATAGCAATAGCCCCTAAGTACATGTGCATAAGCAAGGAAGCAAAAAGCTCTGAAAATTGCTTATAATTCAAGTACTTTAGCTCTTGAATTGAATTTGAAGAGGGACCTGGGACAAAAAAATCAAGCAACAATTGTATTCAGGAAATAATTGAGGTTGGCAGTATATCTGCAATGGAAGTGCATAGAGATTTACTAGAGTCCAAAGAGAGCTGTGCTGAAAAGATACAAACTTGACTCTCTCACCTCTACCTGAGCTTTGGACCAGGAAATGTGAAGGAACCTTGACCAAAAGATAGCAGGTTGGACCCTTGAGTTCTTGTGCAGTGTCTACATGTTTGCTGTGAGAATTTGAAAAGCAAGTCAACTTCTCTAGATTCTAATTACCCGTCCCCTTCCTCTTTCTTTTAAACATGTGGGTTACATAACAGACTATAATTTTTCATCTTTGAACAATTCCATAAAACCCTGTAGTTTGGAAAGTAGAAATCTCATTTGTACATAAAACATGAATTTTCGAAGAATTCAACTGGTCTGCATTATTTTTGTGTGAATGGCTAACCCTCAAATATTCTATCACAATAGTTTCTGATAAGTGGTTAATCTTTCCTGGTTTTTTTTTTCAATTTTGTTCAGAAAATTTTATGGATAAATAGCAAAAAAGTGTGAGCTGCAGAGCAGTTTTGCAATCAGCTTACTTAGAAAATTTCAAATTTTTAAATCATGTGCTCAAGTTCACATACATAATCTTTCCTAGCCTCAGTCTCCTGGTCTTTAAAACAACAACAATAATAGCATGTCATAGGACCAATGAGAGGAACCAAAGGGTTAAAGTACATAGACTATGTAACATAATGCCTGGCAGATTGGAGCTGTTTGGTGAATTGCAACTTGTACATTTTTGTGATTTTTTTTTTTGCTCTTCTAGGTTGTAAGTATACAGAAAGCACTGAGAGATACTTTCTTGTGTGTCACCAAGGCACCCAGCCTAGAATCCTGCACTCATTTTTACATCTAACCTATACTGGCTGATTTCACCTCCAAAGTATTTCTTCAGTTTTTCCTCCTATCCCTCATTACCAATTCCCTGGTTAAAGAAATCCTCATCTATCATCTGAGTTATTACAGCTTCTTCACTTGTCTCCCAGCCTACAGGCCACATACCTACCAAAGGGACTTTCCTGCATTACAATTATTACCATTATGTCCTCTCTGGGTCAAAATTCTACTACTTACAGCATAATGTAGTATGCTGTAAAAACATAAGGACTACCCACTTTTCTTAGTTCACCAGTCTGCAAGATGGAAAAACATCATAAAAATGATCTCATGAAGGAAACCAGGGAATGTTTTATCAGTAAGTTAGAAAGAGAATCAGAGCAGTGCACTACCTACTGTAAAAATACATCAATAACACCTTTCCTATTTCACAAAAGAACAGTGATCCATAAATTCAGCAATAAAATAGCTTAAGAAAACATGGCAGGAACAAGTGTTAACTCCACCTCATGTACAACCACAAGAATGGAAGTTATACTGCATGTATGTATAGTATGTCAAGATGCATTCTACTCTCATTAATTAAAAAGGAAAAATAAAAAATTTTTTAAAAGAAAGGAAAACATGGCAAGATAATCTTACACCTAGATTTTTTTTTTTTTTTTTTTGGTGTGTGTGTGGTACTGGGGACTGAATTCAAGGCCTCACAGATGCTAGGCAAAAACTCTACTGCTCAGACATCCCCAGTTCTTTTTAAAATTTTTTATTTTGAGACAGGATCTTGCTAATTTGCCCAGGCTGGCTTCAAACTTGGATCCTCCTGCCTCAATTTCCTGAGTAGCTGGAATGACAGGCGTGTGCCATCGCACCTGGCCACCTGGATATTTTTATAGGTGACAAGAAAAAGATAGTCTATCTTCCACAAAATGAATAGACTTTTTGAAGGCAAGGAAATAAGTACTAATAACCGTGAGAGTTAAGCTTCATTTTTGGAAAACCGAAATCTGTGTCACAGTCTATTCCTCTGACAGATTTTAACCCCAAATCACTTGTAATTTCCCATTTATTTTGCTGTTATCTCCCCAGCCACTCTGCTCCTATTGACCAGCAGCACCCAATATGCTGGTAGAATAATGTCATAAACAATCCTCAGCAACGCTGCCTTCTGGAAGTGCTGCTCCTGCCAATGACATCACAGCTTGTTAGCTCAATATGCCACTGGCATATGGGTTCACTTTAAGTGGTGATAATAAATAGTAACGGGCCTTCCAGTTACAGTCCATTTTGAGATCACAATACAAAGTGGCATGAAGTTCAAGGCAAGTTGTAGCAAGGCAAGGAAACCCCTGCTATTTTTTGTCCCTCTAGCATCATGATGCACTTGAAAAGGAAAAATCACATGAAAAATGTGAATATGATCATCTAACAATTAATATTTCAAGCTTGTTTACTTCTTGTGTTCTTACATACTTTACAGAAGATAATCAGAGAAAGCCATTAGGATTCCTATTTTAAAGATAACCTGACGTCCAATTGAGTTTCCCAAAGGCACCACGGAGTATGAGGGTTTGTCTTCACATTTTAGGTATCTAGCTCGGGAGCAGAAGCAGAAGCACAGGAGCAGAAGCAGATAGGACCATCCAGGATGGTATCTTCCTTTACTGCAGGCTTATTCAAGATAAGGGAGCAGGCCTACTCTGGCAAAGACTGACTCGACTATTGTTCTGTGCAATAGCATGGGTGGCCAGCTGCTGGCTTTGACTCAGTTGCTAGTTGTAAAAAGTGAACAACACTTTCACAGAAGCAAAACCAAATGCAGGCTTCCTTGGGGACAGCTTGAGCTCAATGAATAGCTCCATTAGTTTCAGGTGGCAGATATGCAGAGGGTGCAGGCAGAACTCACAAAGGCACTGTTGCTTTCTGCCTTTACTAATTGGATCTCGGTTCTTTCAGTGATTACTGGTTGATAGGACTGGGCAGATGGCCCTTAAAATTGAATGGGACAGTTAAGGGACATTAAAGGTTCATTTTGTCCAACCACCTGTTCTTAAGCAAGACCACCCTTAAAACAACACAGATTTTTAAAGTTATGCTCCTTTAAAATTTTTACTTTCTGGAGCTGGGGTTATAACACAGTGGTAGACGCTTGCCTCGCACATGTGAGGCACTGGGTTTGATCCTCAGCACCCCATAAAAATAAATAAAGTAAAGGTATTGTGCCCATTTACAACTAAAAAAAATTTTTTTAAATGTTTTTACCTGCTTATAAAAGTAACATAAGTTCACTGAAAAGATTTTGAACTATCCAGAAAATTATGAACAAATTAAAATCACCTACAATTCAAGAATTCAGGTATGACCTGAACTCAAATAAATTTTTTGTTTTCTATCCAACTTTTAATATTTTTATTAATGTTTTAATCATTGTCAAAAATTTCTAATATTCTATTTTTTTAACATAACATGGTGAAAATATTTCTGTGTACAATATCTTTTAAATATTAATTTAGCAGCAGTTAATTTAACTGGCTATTGATATGTCAAAATACATTTACTATGTTCCATCAGTTTAAGAGTTAGGTTCATTTTACTATTGATAAATAATGCAATGGTATCATGTATCTACATAAGTCACTGTTCATGTTTCTGATTATTTAAGACAAATTGACAGGGAATACTGGGTAAGGGAGTACTAAGATTTAATGACTTTAATACAATATAAATTGTTTTCAAGAAAACACAAAGTGTGAGGGGCATACTTTATTCTCACTAATTTTGAATATCGTTTTATGTTTAACCTTGATAATCCAAAAATACCAAATACTTCAGAGATATTGTTTCCTTCTTCCTTTCTTCTTTTGTTCCCTCCTTTCTTTCTTTAATGATAAGTAGCTGAGGAAAAAATTCCCAGCACCCATAAAGTCCGATAATAATTATAGGTAATTTTTTATAAAAACTTCATAGTTAGCTAGTGAATTTATTCTACAAAAATGTAAAATGGTCAATCAAATCTAATATATTGCATATGTCAACACTTAAAATGTAAAATCCTATAGTGAAGAAAACTATCTCTGATATCGCCTTCATAAAGCTTGCCTAATTAGATGGATAGATCAAGTTAAACAATAAGCTGATCATAGGGTTTTAGATATTAATGATACTACAAGGAAGTTATAAATTCCTAAAAGAATGTTAAATGAAAACTCCCGGGATGTTTGTTTCAATGAAGATTCCTAGGCTTTACCTCAAGTTTTTGAATTAGAATCTTTGTGGGGTCTGGAATATTATTTATGAATGACATCCATAGTTATTCTACTATTACACTACAATTTGAGAAAGGCAGATTACTTTTCAATTAGGTATTTTAGCTTTTTTAATATTTATTTTTTAGTTGTAGTTGGACACAATACCTTTATTTATTTATTTATTTTTAGATGGTGCTGGGATCCAACCCAGAGCCTTGCACATGCTAGGCAAGCGCTCTACCACTGAGCCACAACCCCAGCCTTGGTATTTTAGCTTTTGTTGCTAATATCACCTAAGGATGTTTAATCATAGAACCTTAATCATTTAAGAAAAGGTAATAATTATTTGCTAACAAACTGCCCTTTTAGTCAGGCATAGTAGTGCACAACTGTAATTTCAGTAACTTGGGAGGCTGAGGCAGGAGCATAGTAAGTTCAAGGCCAGCCTCAGCAATTTAGTGAGATCCTCAGCAACTTAGCAAGACCTTGTCTCAAAACAAAAAAATTAAAAAGAACTGGGGATTAGCTCAATGTAAAGTGCCCCTGGTTTCAATTCACAATACCCAAATCCAAAACACAGCAAAAGAAAAAATGCTAGAAATCTACACAATATTCTGCCACTTAGCAAAACTTTTCTGTATCATATTTTGCTATTTGTATAATTCACTCGAAGAGGTGAATAATGCCTAAACACCCAAACTCAGACGTTTTCCCATGTGCTTCATGTTTCCTATGGCATCCATTGAGTTTCTCAGGTCTATGTCTTTCTTCCCATCTGCCATATGTCTCCAAAACCTGTGTGAGCAGGATGGCAGAGATACAGAATGGATTTTCAGAGGTGATGCTGAGGACATTCATGAGAGGCACAGGAAATATTATCAAGGTCTAAAGTGAAAAGATGCTACCTTTTGGACATGGGGATTAGAACCACATAGTAATGCTACCTAGCCAAAGTCACAAGAATTTATGTGTACCAATCCATATCCAAGTAAAATATTATTCAGGGATATATAAATATATAAATAATATTATACAGGGATATATGACAAATATGAAGATATTTGATTTTAAAAGAACAGAGTAGAAATTTAATTTACTGAAATAGGTGAACTTTTTTGCATCCCTCAACTGATTGTAGCTCACAATGGAACAACAATTTGGATAATAAAATAGTGCTTCCTGGGAAGCACTACTTTGGTGCTTATTAGAAAACTGTGTTAAAATATAGATTCTGATTCCTAGGTGGGGGCAAGATTCTGCACTAGTGGCATTAGATGATACCTATGCTTCTGATCTGAGAACCACACACTCTGAATAACAAGGTACATTATTCAAACTATGTCTCCTCTATTATATTTGATGTTGGTATTTAAGAAGTCATATTTGGAGCTTGAGAAAAAAATTGTGGAGATATCACATTCCTTCATGAGTGTATTTTAAGACCTAGCTGAAATTACAAATCCAAATAATGCTTTAATAATGGGAATCAACCATGTGTCCTTTTCTCAAAAATCATTAGTTACCCAGTGTTCACATAGCTGACCCCATTTTTGCCCCCATCCTGGCTATTGATCATTTTCCTAAGTGCCTATTTCTGCCAATTAAAACTTCACACATTTTGGACAAAGGGTGTAGCTCAGTGGTAGAGTACTTATCTACCATGAATGAGGCCTGGGTTCAATCCCCAGCAGTGCAAAAAGAAAAAGAAAAAAAGTGTGCACATTTTTGCCAAGCACAGTGGCACACACCTGTATGTAATTCTAGCAACTGAAGAGGCTAAGTCAGGCAGGTCACAAATTGGAGGCTGACCTGAGTAACTTAGTGAGACACTGTCTCAAAATAAAATTTAAAAGGTCTGGGGCTGTAGGTCAGTGGTAGTGTGCTTTTCTAATATGCTTGAGGTCCTGGGCTCTAACCTAGCACAGGAAAAAAAAAAGTTTACATGTTTAAAATCTGTTGAAATATAATTTCCTTCATAGAGTTGTGCCTAGCAGCCTAGATGAAAGGTACTTTTCATCCTTTTAAGGCCTCTTATTTTGTAAATAAATGATTAAAACACAGTATCCTTTGTATATCTGCAGGGACCTGGGACCTGGCCCTATAAGAACTTTTCACTTCCTTTTATATGGGTTGTTCATTCTCAAATCTAATTGTACATATGCATATGAGAAGACATGAAAAAACACTGGGGCCACAGGACCCACTCCAAACCAATTAAATCAGAATTTCTGGGTGGTTAGAAAGTTGTTTGAAGTTCCCCTGGAGATTCTAATGTGCAGTCACAGTTAAGAATCACCATCTTAGATGGTACACTCCCCCAGGACTTGTAGTAGGTCTCATAATAGTACTCAACTCCATTAAATCATTTACTGAGGGTCTTGAACACAGTAGGTTGTTACTAAATTCACACTAAGTTGAACATTATAGTTTTCCATATTTGTACTCTGGGAAGAAAAGCAAAGTACATCAATCCAAGTCTTCTATTCTTCACAACACATTCTGTAATGCCATATTGTCAATAACATGCCAAGTCCTTTGTGTAAAAAAAAACTTTGAAACTGCTGATAATTTCCTCTGCCGTCCAATGTTCTCTCTGTAGATGAGGATTTTCCATAAGACTGGGTCCAATTTACTTTTCCTTTTTTCAGAAAAGCACTTTTCTCCTCTCTAGTTGCATAGATATTACAAATCATTAATGGAATTTTCAGCAGCAAACATACTGGAAATAATCGGCTGGCATCCAAGGTAGGGCATACTTTTTGCTGCTGTCAAACAAAATTAATCACAGGCTTCCAGCATGCTGAGTACAGGCGGTCTGGGCACCATTGGAAGAGGTGTTTCCGTGGCATGACAGCCCTTGGTGATCAGCAGGAGAGCCAGGCTGTTTTCAGAAAACACAGCTATGGGTTGCTTCTTTCCCTTCTTTTCTTTCTCCTTTTCAATTTCTAGGGGAGAATCTCCTGGCAATGCACCCAGGAGATATTCTTGCCATGGAAACAAGAGAGTGGGGTGTTTTAAAACCTGACTGTAGAAAAAATACCACTCTCCTTGCTTTGTTCTGCCTCTGACCTGTAATCTTCTGCAGAGGACTTGGGGGAACATTTCCATAATTAAGGCTGACGTCTGAGTCTCACCTGAACTACATAAAATATCCAGGTAACTGCTTCACCTGGCTGTACTATCCAGCTTTATCTCTTCTCGTATTCTTCAGAATTGTTTAGTAGAGATATAAAGTGTAGATGTTCAATCAATAATAAGCAGTCCTTTACTTGTGAAAAATAAAATAACTAACATTTATGTGCCAAGCATTGTGCAAAACTCCAAAAATTAAAAGACACAGTGCCAGTGACACAGTTGAGAAAACAGGCAGTTCTACCAGCAACACAATATAATTGTCATAAATTCCGTAATGGAGACAGTTTGAGTAGGGACACTCCTATCTCTATTCATTACAGCACCCAAAAAGCCATCAAAGCATACTCTGGGTGGTGAAAAGGCAAGACAGAAAAAAAAAATTGTGAAGTAACTATTTTAAGAACAATAGCTAGTACCAGACAGGTCACCCTGGTAATTTCTTCCACTTAGATTTTGGACAAGCATTGCAAAGACATTGCTATTGGCATAAAAATTCCCTGGACCTCCCCACGCAACTCAGCTGAAGTGCTGACACCATGACCCCAAATATTAATCCTAAGATAATGGTCTCAGACTCTTTCCAACTTTGAGAATATCTCATGCTGGCTTTATCTGACCATCACACAGAACAACCTGACAAGAAGATAGTAAACAGGCACCCAAACTTGCTATTGTTCAAAAAAGAGTTTTCCCCCAAGAATTCCCAACTGTGGATGCGGCTGAAGTTTGCCTATTTCTCTGTGGGTAAAGTTTCTCACCACATGGCAGCCAGAAGCAGAGAAAGAGGAAGGGACCAGGGACAAAATATACCCTTTAAGGGCACACCTAGTGACCTTCTTGCTCCAATGAGGGCCTACCTACCTCCCGAAGTTTTCAACATCTTTCAAGAGTCATCTAAGCCATCAATTCATTAATGGATTAATCCATTGATGAGGTCAGAGCCCTCATGATCCAATCACCTCCCAACTCCCTACCTCTGAGTACTGCTGCATTGGGAACTAAGTTTCCAACACATGGGTTTTGAGGGGACATTGCAGATCCAAACTGTAACAGCATGTTATGTGACTTCTTATGTCTGAGACTGATTCATTCAGTCCTTCCTGAGAGGCCCCGGAAAGGGGATCTAGTTTGAACATGTAAAAATGGTTACAAAAGCCATGTTTTATGGGCTCTTTCCCATTCCAAGTCACCCTCAGGTAGTCATGGAGTGGGGGCTCCATTCTTCTTATGTATCAATAAGCAATGCCAAAGTGCTAGGGAGAAATATACAGACCTGGGCAGGATTTTAAATGCCAACTCAAGGTTCTTGCCCTTCTGTCTGATCTCTCCAGCCTTACAGTGCTGATTTTATTCCAAATGGAGAAAGAGCAATGCTCACCACTATCTACACTTGGCCCAGATTATACAAATATTATGCAACTAAAAGGAAGCGCACAGGATCCTGCCAGAGTTGAAGACCGTGAATAGGGAAGAACAAGCATGTTAGCCAATCAGAGAAAGAGGAAGCTTAAGGAAAAGGTGGATTTGAGTCTAGGAAGAGAAACAAGATAGGCCTGCAAATCCTGTCTCATGTCCTGATCCAAGGAGGAAACCCCTACTGTGCATTTTTTAAAATTTTATTTATATATAACAGCAGAATGCATTACAATTCTTATGACATATATAGGGTATAATTTTTCATATCGCTTGTATACATAGTATATTCATACCAATTTGTGTCTTCATACATGTTCTTTGGGTAATAATGATCATCACATTTAACCACCATTAATTACCCCTACTGTGCATTTCTATAGCATTCTCTATTAATACTATAACCTTCCCAGCGGTGCATTCAAAATGCAACTCTTCAGTCAGCCAACTGGGATTTGAAATGATGCTGTTATATCTGCCAATCTCACCCCTTTCCTGACTGAAAAGGCATCAGGCCTAAGCTTCTGTCATTTCCTATGCATTTAAGTTTTATTTCTAAATCAATGTGAGGCAATTAAGTTATGTAAAGAATATATTAGAAGCACTCATTATTTTAGGGCTTTGGGAAAGTTGTCATCTCAATTTAAAATGAACCCAGTCATATTCTTAGAGCTTTATCCTGTTTCTTCATTCTTAAAAAAAAAAAAAAATCTAACTAGACATTCTTGACTCATAACTTCTGTGGGATGTGATAGTCTCCTTTATTTATCACCATTACTATCAACAAAATTCAATGCTATGATGGGTCCTAAGAATTTACAAAGCAACTCAATATAAGCATGTCAAATGTCTCAGGGGCTTATTGCTTTGGGCAGAAAAGACCAAGGCAGACTGGGAAGTAAGTGATGTATATCATAAATTAATTAATAAGTTAATTCAAAAGGGAAGACACCCAGAAGAATGGAGTTGCTGAATCTGTGTTGGAAGACAATGCAATATAGTCTGACCATCAGGAATGGTTACTATCCAGCAGAACAGTGTTCCATTGGTTGGTTTCAAAACTGTACTGATAAGACTTGCAGGACAAACTAATAGTCTATCTTCTAAACATACTTCTCTCCTGATTGGCACAAATCAGGAAATAAAAGTAAGTACATTTTGTTTGGATTGAAACTCAGACTCACCATGTTCAATCAAAATTAGAAGAACAACTTCAAAGATGGGACAATACATTTATACTGTAAATGATGCCAAGTAATCATGCACTTGGAGAATCACCACTATCTTTCTGATGAGTACTCAGTTTCATGAACTTCAATGATGGAGAGATTCTATTTTCCACATTTTCACTGCCAGATTATAGTTGTATGTAATGATGGAATTTGTTGTTACATATTCATTCATACACACGATATACAATATACCAATATAATTTGGCCAATATCACTCCCCAGCATTTCTTCCTCTCTCCCACCCTCCTACCCCTTGGGCTCTTTTCTTTACTGATCTCCCCTTGATTTTCATGAGATTCACCTTTACCTTTCTTTTCCCTTTTCCTCTCAGATGACCCTTAACCTTCTGAATTTGACTTATTTCACTTAACATGATGGTCTCTAGTTGATTAAGAGATTTTTTTTAAAAGATGAAGCAATCATGTTGGCATTCTAGGAACAGGTTGCAGCAAAGTATAAAAGAATAATGATCAGCTTTGTCTAGAAAGATAAGAAAACATACCAAGAAACACAAGAAACAAGTAAAAGCAGCTACCTTCCCCATTTACATTTGGGGAATAGAAGATGTAGTATCTGAGCAGAAAGGCATGGAAGAGGGCTAATGTGCCAGTTCCCTGCAGTGTCCACCCTGGATCAGGAACAAGAGAGACAAATGGTGTACAGACTGAAATGTGGACCGACCCTCTACACATGGGTGAAATGACAGGTTGAACAGAACATCCCACAGGGCTTGGGGTGGATGGGCTGGATTGTTCTGATCAAGTGTTAACACAGGGGAGATGATAGCAATTTACAAAATGAGATAAAGCTATGCCTCGAAAATAAGATGAAAGAAGGAGATTCCTGAGACACAGAGAAGAGAAACATTCAGCCACAGGGCTATATGTTAAATAGAGTCATGCTGTCCTTGGGGTAGGCCAGAGAGGAGGAGGGCTGAACTGTGGCCCTTAGGATGCTCAGGATCAGAAAGAGCAATGAGGCACATGTGCTCCAAGGTTGAAAAGAAACAGGATCCTTTCGTGGAAAGTTGAGTATACATGATGCAATGTAGACACAGGCCTATTTAGTTTCATTTTTGTAGCAAAATACTCAGGTTAAGACAGGAAGCTAAGCCAAAAGCACCTGCACATTCTAGGCAAGTGCTCCACCACTGGGCTATACTCCTGCCTCAGATGTAGTCTTTAACTTTTAAGAGACTTCCTGCAATATGTAATCCTTATGAACTCACACTGATCTTCCATGATGGCATTATTCCTCTCTTTCCCCAAAGCACACTTCCTTCTCTCCTGCCCTGCATGGGAAGTGTCGCCGTGGCTACATGTCGACTGCAGCCCACACTAGAGACCTGGAAGACAGCCTGCTCTAATTTGGCTGATTTGATGGTTCATGCCAATAAATTTTTAAATTCTGCTCTCCAGGTGGCAAGGCTGTCCTATAACAAACTGCCAGCTAATTAGGGCATAAATGTTCTTTTCTTCGCTCCTGCCTGACCTTGCTTGTTTTCTCCTCACGGCTTCCCTGCCCCAGCAGTCGTCTTTCACTCCTTGTTTTATAGTCTCTTCTGTGATCTGCTTACATCACTTATTACTTCCAGAACTTTTACCCCCTTTCCAGCTCTCTGCATCTGTTCAGTCTGACATCTCTTACTTGGCTTTGTTACTTTTTATGTTTCCCTAATCCTAAAGTGGAAGTTTGTTATCTTTATTGTCCACAACTTTTTTATTCTCAGCCATGTCACTATTATCCCTGTAATGCATACCATCATATAAGTCATTTCTGATTCTTTTCTTTGCCTTGATGTGATATCCAACTCTGTATCTGAAATCTGAAAAATATATTTAAGCGCAACACTTCACAGTTTGCTGATTAATTACTGAAATGGTGTTCTATATTTTTGTTTGCTTTTCTTCCTACTTTAAGAAGTTGAGACTTTCCAGAATTCTTCTATGGGATGTGAATTTGTGTAACATTCACAATACATTCAATAGTAGAAGAAAACAAGGGTAACATACAAGAAAAGATCCTCCAGGTACTTTCGGTGTGCAAACTACTTAAAAATAACCAAGGAAATTTTCTTGTCATAAATTGAGTTATCTCCTATAAGCAAAACATCTGGTATAGACATAATTAATTACCTTGATTTTTGTGTATCTTTCATTATGTAGGAGAAATTCACAAAAGAGGGCAAGAGAAGTTTAAAGATATTTATCTTGTAATTAGGTAATAATGATCTGGTGCAAAACTGTGGCTATCAATCTCACAACTTTCCAACACTCAGGGGAAGGGATGGAAAGTTTTGGTTTTCCTTGGGAATGGTTGCTCAAATGATTCCAGAAACTAGATAGATGTAAGAATGGAACACTGGCATTACTGACTGGCTCTAGAGTCACGATGATTGCGTGACCAAGAGAGAGTGGAGAGCAGGATTGGTCCACGAGCAGAGAGAAACATGGCTGCTTAGTTTCACCTTGGCCATGCAATCTGGAGGAACAGACAACCTTAGACTCATGCTTGGGGCCACAAGCATGGGTTGCAGCCTAAGTGGACTTGTCAGAATCTACGCCTGGTATTAATGTGTGGGGAAATCAGATCTGGGAACAAAAAACAAGAACAACAACAACAAAACTCATGTCTCTTTCCTAGTTCTCCTTAAGAGTTCTGTCTTCATTGTCTCCATCCTGAGTATCTTTTCTTAACTTTTCCTGTAACTCTAAATGTCATTCCAAAACTCCACCTCCACCTGTAGGAGATTTCATTACTTCCCATGATTTTGACCACACCTTGCTGATGATTCCTAAAACTATATTCATCCTGACCTTTTCTCCAAGTATCAAAATTCAAATGTTTGCCAGACTTTGGGGAAACCTCAAGGCTGACATGTGAACATCTGAATCCAGTTATCTTACCTTCTGTATCTGCTCCTACTTTACTATTAGCTCTGTCATTTGCTTGTACCACCAGCTACCAAATCACCAGGGCTGGACACCAAGGAATTATGTATGAGTCATGCCTCTCCTTGACTCCATTTCATTTCCATGTCCACTCAGAGGCTTAATCAGACAAACTCCCCTTTATCTGTCTCCTCCTTTGCACCAACTGCTGTATCTTAGTGCATTCCTGTATCATGTATCCCTCGCACTATAGCTCCCTGAATAAAATCAAGTCTCCACATTTTCCCATTCTCCAGTCTCCAAAGTGACAAAAAACATAAATCTGGCCATATCACTCCATTTCTTAAAGGCTTTCAAAGACCCCTCTTTCACTATTCAACATAAAATCCAAGCTCATCATCAACGTGAGGTCTGATAAACTGACTCCTGCCTATGTCTTCAGACTTATTTCTCATATGTCCTGCTTACTTTTCACTTCATAATCCATTAACAGAAATTTTACATAGCTCTCACTATTGCTAAACCTGAAGTATGTCACACATATTAACTTATGTATTTCTCACAGAAACCTTATTGTACAGATCCTATAATTTTTTTTCATTTTTAATAGGTGAGGAAACCAAGGCACAGAGAAGCTCAGTGACTTGTCCAAAGCTATATACCTGACAGAGCAGGTGGTCCAGCTGTGCTGTCCATGCTCCCCCAGGGTATCTTTCTTCCCTGAGAGTGGCTGGTTTTCACTTTCCCATGACACAGCTCATTCTCATCCTTCAGTCAGAAATGTTTCAGTTTGCACATCTGTGTGTGGCTCACACCAACTCATTCCTTAAAGCTCAATATGCTCCATAATATAGCTTGAGGAGTTCATGCCCTTCCTCCCAGGGGTCTCTTCCCCTTGCCTGTGCATGCTTCCTCACTGCAGTTATTTTCTAATACAATGATCACATATTTATGTGCTGGTTTTCCTCCATAAACTATGAACTTCTTGAAACCTAGAATATTTCTCTCGTTTTGTTGTATCTGATGCAACATTCTGTCCTGCTATTAAAAATGATTTGCTAAATGTGTTAGGTGAAGAACTAATGAATATGTGGATGAATAAAGGGTACCCCACCAATAACAAAAGATAATTCCTAATAATACTACCATAGGAGCTGAACTTCAGAGAATGAGTCCAGTAGATCCTGCAGTCATCTTGCAAAATCTGTCAGAGGCCTAAGCACATGTGTGTATGAAGGCAAACTGAATCAAGGTAGAAAGGGACAAAAACTATAATATGCTCACACTATTAAATAAATCCAAGACCTTTATAAGCCTTATGGGTATTAGTGGTATATTATTTCCTCATAATATTTTTATTTCAACTAATTTTTCAGTATGTTTTATAGTTCTAATTAAAGTAGGTCTTGAGGTCCCGTAAAACATACACCTGAAACCAGGTACAGCCCTCTAATTACACAGACACCAAAATAGTGACTCCAGAAAGATAATCCTCCTTCTGCAAATCACAGCTGAACAAGAGTATTAGTTGGGAGCACCAGAAAGACAGGCACTTACGGAGTGATTGATTAGCACCTGCCGGGAAACTAGCTTTTATGTAACAACCTTGCAGGTGAAAGTTCGATACATCAATTTGTAGTAGAAAGGAGTATTGTCTTCACTGTCAGACTGAACTAAGTGTCCTTCCTGCAGCAGATCAGGGGCATTTCTATAGCGGTACCTCTCTCAGAATCAACACTTGGATCTTCTCTAACGTTGCTAGGATTCAATTGCTCTTTAAGATGATCTCTAAGCTCTAGAAAGAGGACTGTTCTAGAAGTCATGTGACATGCCATCTAGGCCCATGTTCCCAACTAACTGTATGTTATTTGTGCCAAGGTGCTTGACTACACTGGGTCTCAGTTTCTTTAGATAAAATAAGACAGATCTTGAGTTTTCAAGCTACATCCAGATCTAATGTTATGCTCTCAAAACTAATGTGAATCACACATTACAGTCACCTGCATGCATATATACACACACACACGCACACACATATGCACACTTGTGTGTGTGTGTGTAGATAATAGATAGATAGATTTTGCAATAATCTGAATGTCATTACCTTATTATACATATAGAGTGGATGATGCTGGTATGCTTCTGTAGAATTTGAGAAGTGCTATATTAATTTAAATTTCAACTTTAATTTTTTTTTTTTTGGTACTGAGAATTGAACACAGGAGTGCTTAACCACTGAGCCACATCCCCAGCCCTTTTTTATATTTTATGAGACAGGGTCTCCCTGAATTGCTTAGGGCCTCACTAAATTGCTGAGGCTGGCTTTGAACTCACTATCCTCCTGCCTCAGCCTCCTGAAGCCAGTAGGATTACAGGCGTGCACTACAGATCAACTCTAAAATTTTTGTTAAAGGTTCTATGGAAACACAAGAAAACTGTTATTTCATGACTATGATCTAAGTCAAAGTTAAAATTTACTTCTCAAAAGAGCCATCTGCGGCATAATATACACAATAATTTGGATTTTTCTTTAAAAAAGGGGAGGTTAATACTAGGAGCAAAGTTACCACCACAAAAGGAGCTCCTAGAGTTAGGGAGATAAGCTGGGCTGGCAGGTGGGAAGGAGGGCATTTCTGTTATGGGAAGAGTAAAAGGTGGCATCAGGCAATACAAAATGCACAGCCCCTCCTCCTTAATCCTGGCCGAATCCTGGCCGAATCCTGGCCGAATCCTGCTGGGCACGCCTGCTGCTTTGTGTAGGCTCACACAACAATTGGCACCTGCATATGGGAAACATGATTAAAACAGGCACAAAAAAACCATCATCAGATAAGCCATACAGAGTATTCTTGGGGGAGCTTAGTCTACACAGAGAGATGATGAGGAAGGTGGAGGGATCTTTCTCTACTATTAGATTCATGGCAAATTGTACTTACAGCAAACTCTAGAGGACATCAGATTCCTAAAAAATTAGTGAGGCAAAAATTAAAATAAGTGATACACACCTTTAATACCTATAAGCAATGAGTAATGTAACAAAACTGTATCACGAAAGTTTTCAAAGTCAGCTTTCAATGGGAGCAAAGTCATTTGTACATATCTCCTAAAGAAAACTGCCTTTGTGTGTTTATGGAAAAATCAAATTTCAGTTCGATGATTTAGGCCAACTCCTAAATAAAAAAACATTATCATAAAATTATCTCTGTAGTGAGTTTTCCATAAATGTGGTGCCATTTGTGCCATCGAATGAAATAAAGAAGAAAAGCATTTTCCTGTTGCAATTTAAATAAAGCTAAATGTAGTTAGTTGAAAATCAGCAAGAATTTTATACAAAGTCTACTAAAAATGCCCTGAGATTTGCTTTCCAGCTTCACTTCTATTTTCATACCGAGTTGTTTGATTATTTTAGAATTTAAAAATATACTTCTTTGAAACAAGATGTCGTTTTCTATAATTCAGCTCTTTGAAGTCCACATTTTCTATAAATTTCCAAGCATTCTTTAAATTAAGTATTTTTTTAAAAAAAAAAAAACCTACCTACAGCTGCCAGCAGATGAAAATAACCTGTTATTATTATCATGGATATATGTTACTCTTTTCCAGGTATTTTTGATCTTCTGTCTTCTCCCAACTAAAAAAATGGCCACACAAAATACATGAATGCTTTCTCATGTTGGCTAAAAGCAATTCTTTTTTTAACTGAGGATCGAGCCCAGGGGTGCTCTTTTATTTTTGAGACAGGTTCTTGCCAAGTTACTGAGACTGGCCTCATAATTGTGATTCTCCTGCATCAGCCTCCTGAGTTGCAATGTTCCACTGCACCCTGCTGAAAGCAGTACTTTTTAAAATTGAAAAATGTTGTGTGTGTGTGTGTGTGTATTCACATCATTAAAGAAATACAAACTTTCTGGGTGTGGTTCATGCTTGAAATTCTAGCTACATGGGAAGTTGAAGCAGGACAATCTCTACTTCAAGGCCAGACTAGGCAATGTAGCAAGAATCTGTTTCAAAATTGAAAAAGGAGCTGAAGATATAGCTCAGATATAGTATAGTGTTTGCCTAGTATACATGAGGCCCTGGATTCAATCCCCATTACTGCACATACATGCACCCCCCAACACACACACACACCATACACACACACACACACACACACACACACACTTTGGCTAAAGAAAAAGGAACACAAACTTTGGCTAAATGTAAGGTAGAAAATGAACTCAAGAAAGTACCATGGCCATGCTGACCTCCACATTTTCAAGTGAAATTTTTATTTAAATAATGACTATTATCAAATATTTTCTTATTTGCCATGTTGGCTACAGTTCTAAACTTGAGACTCTTCACTAAATGATAATCAAATGCTCTCATTTAAAACATATGACCAATTCTGTGGTATCTTTTGTTGTTTTTGACAAAATCCAAAGTGAAATTTAGAATTTTACATTCTACATAGAAATTGCACTGTAGGACTAAAATTATTGGTCAGCTATAACAGAGACACTTTCATCTGTCACCTAAATTGGGATTACCACTCACTTCCTCAAGGTCATTTGAGGGTCAACAGACATAATTGTGTGTTATCACATTAGTCTTCACTCAGAAAAATAATCAAATTAGTAATGTAGAGAGAAAAGGCAAAATATAACCCCATTATTAAATACCAGTCATACAGCCTTGTAATTGTGGGACAATAATAAATGAATGTTTACTAAAAAACTGCCATTATACACAAACAAGGAACCATTCTCATATCCAATGAACCGTCAATATAATTGAAGACATAGTCATATCCGTAACAAATTAATCACCATGGTGATATAATTATTTGTATTAAAAATTTTCTTATTACTAAGCATGTACAAGGCCCTGGGTTCAATCTGCAGCATAGGAAAAAGAAAAGGAAAAACAAGAAAAAAAAGGTTCTAAGAGGTCCATATGGACCACACATTCTGTTTATTGAATTCAACACAACTCTTCAGTTCTGCAATTCCTCAAGTATATAATAATCTCTGCCTAAAATATGATTCTTCTGGATGTTAGAAAAGGTACACAAATAGCATATAAATAAACTATGAAAGAGTGTTAGGTATTCATATAGAAATGGTCAAAGAGCTATACAGCCAGAAAATACAAAGACTCTGAGATCTAAAGCTCATTGCTCATTGATCTTCTTGAAATAAACCTGAGACCCCACTTCAAATAGCAAAAATTCTAAAATGCACAATAATATTACTTTTATTCTAAAGTATTAAACTAAAATATACAAACATGCCATTTGAATGACAGATTAGGCCATACTATGATTGTCTCCACATAACCTCTGACTCCTGAGTTGAGACATGAGATTGTTCTTAGAGGTCCTGACACAGAAAAATAGCAAAATCTTCCCAGGGGAAAGAAGCCTGTTGAATATTTGGAAATTCAGTGTAAGGGTTCCAGATTAACTATTCTGCTTTCAGAAAATCTAAAACCTATACAGGAAATGGCATTATGTTTTTAGAGTGAGGGTAATTCATTGTAGAAACTTTCTATAGCAAAAATGATAATGAAGACACATCAACCTCTGGAGAAATATAAATGTGATTACAGCATTTATTTATTTATTTTTAATGCGGTACCAAGGTTGAACCTAAGGGCTCTCTACCAGTTCTCTTCCCATGTAGCTAGAATTTCAAAGTTTATATTCCTTTTTCTTTAGCCAATATGTGTGTGTGTGTGTGTATGTGTGTGTGTATGTGTACAGGGTCTCATTAAGCTGCTCAAGATGCCCTCAAACTTGAGATCCTCCTGCCTCAGTTTCCCCAGTAGCTGGGATTACATGTCTATGTCACTATGCCAGGCCAATATTTTATTTTTTAAAACACCTTAAAGTTTATAAGCCATTTATAATAGTATAATATATAAAACTCAAAATAATACAAATATGTGTGTTTATATATATACATTTTCCAAATTCTTTATGTACAAATTCTTGAGATACAAAATGTAGTCTTTTTGTAGAGAAAAATTAATGCTCTGCAAAGGAAAAAAAAATCTTCCATTCAGCTGATTGTCTTCACATGTGGACGAATTAAAAAGTTTACCAAAAAAAATCATCCCAACTAGGTACAATGGCACATGCCTAATTCTAGCAACTTGGGAGGCTGAGCAGTAGGATTGCAAGCTCAAGGCCAGTCTTAGCAATTTAGAGAGACCCTAGGCAACTTAGCAACTGTCTCAAAATTAAAAATAAAAAGGACTAGGAATGTAGCTCAGTAGTAAAGCTCCCCTGGGTTCTATCCACAGCACCCACCACCTCCCACAAAAATCCCTTAAAAGTATTACTATGAAAAAGCAAATTCAGAAGAACTTCATTTTTCCATTAGATAAGGGCTAGTGGTTCAGAAAATTATTTCAACAATAGTTAGTTATCTGATCAAGGTATTCTGTCAGAGTGTAAATTCCCAAATCACACATGACCTGTTGTTGGTTCCAGATCTACCTTTGGGAATCAAACATGGATGCCACTCAAGGTCATCCATTCCCCCTACCCATTAGAAAAATAGTTTAAAGTGCACCTCCCTACATGGGCCAGGAGACAAGTGCCTGATTGCCCCCATGTAATAGGCCAATCACTCCCACTGATTCTTTTAACAACTGGAAAGAGGTTCCTGCTGTGTAATGAGATTATGGAGCACATGATAGATTAGTGACCTTTTGAATTAGGACAAGCAATATGAACTCACTAACAAATTCCCCCCTTACCCGAGAGAGGATATGTGATGAGTATCAGCCATTTGACAAAAATAGTTGAGGTACACATGGAAATAACAAAACATAAAGCATCATTCATCAGTGTCCCACTGCAAAGTCTGAGAATTCATATCTGACTTCAGTGTTCTGAAAGCATCTAATAAATTCAGTCAACAGTTATATTAAAAACATCTTCCTATTCGGATTTATACTTCTGTTTTGACTAGAGTTAAATAAACAAGTAAATAGTTTTTTATATTCACTGCCCAATCAGTGATGGGGTGTAATGGGTTTGGGACATAAAGAAAATCCCGATTTGTTCATTCTTAGGCCTATTTCAATTGTGTAAAATATTGTTGCATTCACATGTGTGTGGAGGGGTGGCTTGGAGATAGGCAGTGCAGTTTTACCTGGGATAAGAGCCACTGTACATCGTTGAGAAGCTCTGTGGATTCAATCAGGAAAGTTTTTAACCCCTGTAGACATCTGTATCCTCATCTTGAATATAGAGATAATATAATGCCTACACATCACATTATTGTGCACATAGAATTAAATGATCTATGTAGAACCCGGCACAATGACCAACATATGTATATACTAAGCTCTCAGTGCTTATTACTGTTTATTATTATTATGGAAAAATGCTATTCCCATGGAGTGAACTATTTTTCCTAATAAAGAATTGTTTATCATAAATTTTTCAGGTTACTGAACAAAACCTAATGTATTTCAAGAAGCTTAAGTGAAGTACCTTTGTCACAAAGCTGTAGAGGGCCTCCATTTTTACTTTCATCTTAGTGGTATTGTTGCTTCTTATATGGACCTTCTAAAAATGACCAGAACTCCTTCTCACATAAATGGGTCAACAGAATATTAGTTTTTTGAAAGTGTTTATTCCGATGATACAGTTGGGTCTGAGCTCATCTAGCAGTGGTCCTCTGTGTTGTCTCACTTAGGTCAGCTACTGTGAAGTTAAGAATGAAGTCCATGACTTGGAGACTAAATGAAGACAATGGGCTTTTATGGAAGAGTGGTGGCTAGATTAGTATAATGCCCTTAATAGCTGAGCAAGTCAGACCAAAACCCTATCACCACTCATCCCCAAACCTCACTATGTGGACTTATTCTGCATCTCAATGCTTAGTAAATAATGTGCTACTTATGAACATTTTATTAATGCTATTCAAACGTGCTATTCAACACAGCCACAACTTAATATAGTCTAAAATCATGAAAATGAATGGATAATTCACATTAAGGCTTTCCATAGTCACTGCTCTAAATCATAGGCTGTACAAAGTGTTGCCCATTTCTGAATTCCCAAAGTACAGTCTCTGTGCTTTTAGTACAAAGTATTAGAACAGATTAATGACCTGTAAGAATGTTTCATATACGATTATGAGAACTCTCTCCTCTCTATGCCAAACAGAACTGACTCTTATAGCTCTTTACAGGTTCTTTTGAACAACTTTTCTACAGAAATGATAATATGTGGTAAATCATGCTAAACCTAAATTACAGAAAACATTATTAAATATAGTTCATGGCATCAACAAGCATATAGGCCAAATTCATAAGTAGAAACAGATTATACTAAATTTCACTGATTTAAGAGAAAAAAAAACATCATTTCCTATGGGACAATACAGAAAAAAACTATACAGTCATACCAGGTTATAAAAAATCTATGTTTGATTCAATGAAGAAGGTTAAAGCAAACTGCTATACTCTGAATGTCTGTGTCCCTTCAAAAGTACTGGTCAACATAGCCACAACCTAATCACCAGTGCCATGACATTAGGAGGTGAAGCCTTTGGCGGTAACTAGGTCATGAGTGTGGTGGTCTTACAAATGGGTTTTAGTGATCTTTAGAGATCCCATAGGGCTGCCTTGCCCCTTCCACTAAATGAGGACAAAGCTAGAAGGTGTCACCAATGAACCAGGAAATGGACCCTTACCAGACACTGAATTGATAGCACATTGTTTTCACCATAAAGAAGTGATGAATGTTTGAGGAGACTGAGTGTTTTACCCTACTTGAATTCTGTACACAACACACATGTGTATTGAAATGCCATGTGGTACCCTACTAATATGTTCAATTTTTATGTTTTTATGTGTAGGTTAGAAATAAATTTAGTCATAAAAATAAACAAACAAAACTTAGAACACTGCCACGTAAACTGGTTCCATTTGCCACACAGAAATATGTAATGTTGCCATGCCTAGTGGTGCATGCCTAAATCCTTGCTACTTGGGAGATAGAGCAGGAGATTTGCAATTTCAAAGCCGGCCTGGGTTACTTAGCAAGACCCTATCTCAAAATTAAAAGGGCTGAGGATGTAGCTCAGTGGTAGAATGCTTGCCTAGCAATTCCTAGTACTACCTAGAGAAAAATAAAGAAAAAATGTTTATTATTAAAAATATAAAGATCCACACTATAGTAAATCATCACATTACTACATTATAAGATACTTATAAGAAGATATTGCTTAGTAGCTCTTGATAGAACTTTCTAGGATGGTACATGTCTTTTTGTTGTTGTTTGTACTGGGATTGAACTCAGGGGCACTAGGCCACTGAGCCACATCCCCAGCCCTATTTTGATTTTTATTTAGAGACAGGGTCTCACTGAGTTGCTTAGCACCCTGCTTTTGTTGAGGCTGGCTTTGAACTTGTGATCCTCTTGCCTCAGCCTCCCGAGCTGCTAAGATTATAGGCGTGTGCCACTGCACCAGGCCATTACTTATCTTTAATGTCTTCAAACTCTCAATATGAACACAGACCTAACTCTTTGCTCTAGTCCACCAGTTTTCCTTCTAAAACACCCCTTACTTTTTTTTCTTTTTAATCTCAGATGTTCTCTGAAGAGACAGTGGCTACAATTGTCCTATTTTGTGGATACAAAAGTGAAAAGCAGCCAGAGGTAGAATGGTGGGCCATGAGTCACTCTGCCTGCCAGAGAAGATGAACAGGGAAGACTGAGAAACCTGTGGCCAGTCCAGGAAATGAAAAGAAGGAAAAAGTCATGAATTTCAAGGATCTGAAAATTCAACAGGACGCCCAAAATAAAAGTATGCCACAAAGCATACTTTTTAAGTATGTCTCTTTCTAAGTTAAGGCTAACTTAACAATGTTAAAATAAGAAAACATGGGGCCGGGGTTGTGGCTCAGCAGTAGAGTGCTCACCTTGCATGTGCAAGACCCTGGGTTCGATCCTCAGCACCCACATAAAAATAAATAAAGTTTAAAAAAAAAAGATTACATTATGATAGCATATACTGTAAAAATCAAAAGAAAAAAAAACTTTCATCTAATATGCAGTCATTTGAGTTCTTGTACAAGTGTTCTAGGTAATTAGCATCCTGGATTACCCATACCAGTATTGTTTAAGATGAAAGCAATAGGCTGATTATTGGGGTGATTTCAAAAAAGTATCTCTATTGGATCAGGATGTTTGTTGATCTGGAGGCTTGATTACTGGAATTTTCTACTGATTGTGGAAATAATATACAAACACAGATTTATATGGGACAAAGTCTCATAAACAAAATGAGGGTTGAAAGAGATAAGTGCCAAAGGAGAACATAGAATAAAGCCCCCAAACAAGATGGATTACAAATGTAACCCTGGAGCTGAACAATGCTCAAAGTACAGGAAAAATGTGTAGAGTTTACCCACAAAGATTTTAACTCTGAGCTGCACCAAAGCTCTCAGCAGTCTCCTAATCTGTAATGTGACTTGGAATTACACGGCTGAGTGTGCACTGTCAGAATTGCCTGCATATCTTCCTTCTTCAAGTTCAAGTATTTGTCACAATCCAGGGCTCAGTGTTACTGCACACGCATTTGTAGAGCTTAGAATTTTAAGAAAGTCACACTGATCTCTCATCCTTCTGCAGGCTCCTGTAGAGTTTATTTTTTAACAGTGCACAAAACAATGCTTTTGTTATTATTTATCATATGAGGGTTATGTAATGCTTATAATATTTCTCTGGACTGCTTATTAGTTTTTTAGAAATGTCTGCTCAGATTATCAATTCCATAAAGCTATCATCAATGTTCAGCCCAGCGATGCCATAGCACCAACACAGTACCATACACACAGCAGACCATTATCAAATGTCGAGTCAAGGGAGCTTTCCTATGGGTAGGAGGAAATATCTAATTAAACTGAGGAAAACAGGCTGATTTAAAGAAATGGAAGCTCGTTAAGCAGCAGTCAGAAATCAAGGTCTTTGTCTTAATGAATTTAAACACAAATTAGTGTTGTAGAAAAAGATGATAGTTGTCTATGAGATAACAGAAAAACAGGAATAAAATCCAGATCTGATGATTCAAAAGATCTCTCTCTAGAATTAGGTGGAATACTAATTAGATCATATTTTACTATCTTCCTCCTGTTTTTAAAAACTGGCCATGCTTCAAGGGTTGGGAAAGTATTCATGGATTTCAAAGAAAAAGAAATACTCAACAGCATTTACTTAACTCAAGTGTATAAAAAAGTGAAATTTTTCCTGGCACGGTTGCACATGCCTATAATCCCAGTAACTCCAGGGCTGAGACCAGAGGTGGGGTCAAAGCCAGCCTCAGCAATGGCAAGGCCTTAAGCAACACAGTGAGACCCTGTCTTTGAATAAAATACAAAATAGGGCTGGGGATGTGGCTAAGTGGTCAAGTGCCCCTGAGTTCAATCTCCAGTACCAAAAAAAAAAAAAAGTTAAATTTTTCTGTCAAAATGTTGTCTTGGTAGCAATCCCAATTCCATCCAGTCAGGAAAAGGAAATTGAAATGGTAACTTTGTTTACTGTGATGAATCCTGTGAGTGTCCAAGAAGATAAAATAAGCAGTGGGTTTTGTTTCTGCTACCAACAGGAATTAGAATAGAATACAAGCAGAAAAGAAAGAAAGCTGTAAGGATATTTATAATTTAGCAGGCTCTGAATCATAACAAGACAGAAACAAATACAGATGAGAAACATTAAGCCTATTTCAATACGCGGTCACATGTCTCTTTGCAAACTTTATCAAGAAGGAAAAATAAACCTCAAACACTTCAGAGCAGAATGGATGAAACAGAACCATTAGTAGAATGATTACTGAGAATATCATAGTAACAAAGTTTCTCAGGAGAATAATTAGAGCTAAAATTGTGAAACCAGAATTTTTTTTTAATGCTGTACTAATTGAGCATGGCTAAGCCACATGAAGTTACCTGCTTATTTGGCGTTTTGCTGTTGTTGTTATTTCTATTTTGGGGGTTTTTCAAAATCTAATACGTTATATAGACTAATAGGAAGGAACAGCATCAAATCACAAAATATAAAAACAAAAGGAGGGGAAATAGGAGCATTGCTTGGGAGAATACTAGAGAAAAGCAGGAAAAAAAAATGACTTTATATATTATTCCCATAGATCGGAGTGAGCATTTCAGGGAACATCTAAGGAAGGAGGAAGGAATCCTTAAAGATGACTACAGATCTTTGCAGGAGACTCAGAAGAGTACTTTTTGTACCTACTTGGTTCCATGGAAGAAAAGGCTCAAGATAACTCCGGGGAATGAAAAATGTCTATGATCTCTCCAGCACTATCCCCGCCTAGTCTCTGAGTCTCGGCCATAAAACTGAGATAATACTCAATGAGAGTTTTTTGGAAGATTGAGACAGCACATGTAAAGCAATTCTAGGATTCAGACATATGAAGAAAAAGAAAAAATCCTTTCTATTGTCTTGTGTCATTGCCACTGTTATCCAGACTTAAAAGAAACAAACATTAACTGTGAGATCCAAGGAATTCTGTAACCCACCTAATGGAAATCAGAGATTTTTCTAAGAGCACTCAGCTCCATTCCTACTGTATTAAGAATTGTAATGCAAAAAAAATGTATAATAGCATAAATTGACGTGAACATACTTTATATACAGAGATACGAAAAATTGTGCTCTGTATGTGTAATAAGGATTGTAATGCATTCCACTGTGGTCGTGTATTTAAAAAATATAGTAAAATCAATAATAGATAAATAAATAAAGGCAACAGTTTTAAACTCAAGCTGGGTAAGAAAGAGTTGGGAAGCTCTTAAAAGTCCAGGAAGTTTCTGATATAGCAGGTCTGAAGTGGGTCCAAAGAAACCACCCAGGTAATTCTAATAGTTGTGGTCAACAGAAAGCACTTTGGAAAACACTGCTCAAATCAGGATATTGTAGGAAAATAGTAATTACACATGAAATTTTTAGTAAAAAAAAAATCAATATCATAAAGATGAGTAGATTGAAACAGAAAAAAAAGAGAAAGAAAATCACAGAATACAGGTTGAAAGGGATTTCTCCATCCAATAAAATTTTCATCATCCCTGACAGATGGTCACTTTAAACACCTTCAGTGGGGAAATTGCTGTCTTCAGGCAACACATGCTATTTTGGGTTATAAACTGATGTTTTTTAAAAAGGGCAAATTGTAAGTTATTTGGAAAGCTGAAAAAATGGGGATATTATTCAGGATGAATTATGCATGAAAGCCTTTCTAGAATTGATTGAACTAGATAAGGGATCAACTTTAAATTCAAAACGAATTTGATGATGAGACTATTTAAATATCCAAATATTGGGTCTGCTACCTAATTCCACTTAAAAAGGTCATACTTTCTGTGGATGCTGTAAAAATAAACCTTTTAATATGTTTGTCAATCATTTTTCCATGCGCCATATTTCAATCACACATCCAGTGATGTCTCTCATCTCTCTATTTAGGCAGTGGCAATTGAACAGCAATAAAAAAAATACATAGAACCAAAATATTTTGTAATACTCATGAATATTTTAATGATCCAAATCAAAGTATCTTCAAATAAATATAAGGTATACTGCAAAGCCATCTTATTGTACTATTCTGATAAAAAACAATAATGCTTCTATTTCCTTTTTATCTTTGTATAGTTATTTCACCAAGTGAAAAAAGTTCTTAATAAAGCCATTTGTTTGTTTACTTGTCTTAGAAAAACTCAGAAAGCCTGAAGGTTTCAGATGACTGTCATCTGGATTGCTGAATGGGCATTTCTATGTATGTACATTATCAAAGGCTCCTGAAACCTCTTCTGCTACACATCCACTGCCATGGGACTTGGTATAAAGTTGGAAAGCGTGTGGAGCTACACAATAATATGATCCTGGATTATTTTAATCTAATCTGCCAAAACACAGCAAAGGAAACTATCAAGAATGTGACGAGAGAGCCTACAGAATGGGAAAAAATCTTTGCTACCTGCACCTAAGATACAACATTAATCTTCAGGATATATCAAGAACTCAAAAAACTTAACACCAAAATAATAAAAATTTTAAAATAACCCAATCAAAGGAAATGGCAAAGGAAATGAACATACACTCCATAGAAAAAGAAATATAATAGTCAACAAACTTATGAAAAATTGTTCAATTTCTCTAGAAATTAGAGAAATGCAAATTAAACTACACTGAGATTCCATCACACTCTAGTCAGAATGGCAATTATCAAGAATACAAGTAACAATAAATGTTGGCGAGGATGTGGGGATAAAGGTTCCCTCGTTCATTGCTAGTAGGACTGCATATTGATGTAACCACTATGGAAAGCAATATGGAAATTCCTCAGAAAACTTGCAATGGAACAGCCATTTGACCCAGTTATCCCACTCCTAGGTTTATACCCAAAGGATTTAAAATCAGCATACTATAGTATTGTGGCCACATAATTGTGAAACCAACCTAGATACCCTTCAACAGATGAATGGATAAAGAAAATGTGGTACATATACACAACAGAATATTACTCAGCCATAAAGGAAAATGAAATTATGGCATTTGTGGTAAATGGATGGAACTGGAAAATATCATGCTAAGTGTAATAAGCCAGTCCTAAAAAAAACAAAGGTTTATATGCAGATGATTTGGTATGTCGATGCTAGCACATAATCAGTGTGGGGGGGTGGCGGTAGAAGTTCAGTGGATTAGACAAAGGGGGATGAAGGGTAGGGATGGGGGATGGCAATAAGAAAGACGGGGAAAAAATAAGAAGCTTTTATAGAGTCCTCTGGGATTTAGAGTAGCTCAAAACTCTTACACTGTTCTATTTTCCTAATTCTTGGTGCTTTCTTCTAGTCCAGGGTTCTAGTTAATAAATGGAGTTGTCCCCATTTCCTCTCTCCCTGAATCACCACTAGAATGTCAAACCTGATTCTGCACCTTGGGTAATAATATCATTTCTGTGAAATGATTGAGCCTTAAGGAAATCATATTTTTTTAAATATTAGCAACACTTTTATCTACAATTTATTTTCCTCAGACACTAAAAAGCATCCAATAACAAACACAATTCTCTCTCACCAAAATTGTGGTCTATCCTGAGAAAGAGATAAGCAGCCACCGACACACAGGAGCTCTCCTGGTACTGTCAGCTAGGCCTTGATGTTCTCCTGTTGAACATACGCAATTTCAGAGAGCTTCCCCTTCAGACAACGTCCATGACCGTGATGGAGCAAAACAGAAATAGCACAACTCCCTTATGTCTGAGCATAGACAAAACATGGACATTGTCCAAGCCACAAAAATACCAAATATCCCTCTCTTTTGCTAAATGAGAGATTTCCGCTTCTTTGGCAACCACAGCTTTAGTAGTAGTCTGGTCTGCCTTCCTATGGTTGAGATTTATCAGATCCATATAGATTTGTCCCTGCTCTCTAAGAATACCCCATCCAGAGAATGAGCCCCCACTATCTTGGAATCTACTTCAAATCATTTAACCAAAACCCATATTCCACGAGTTCTTTCTAGCGCCAATTACTGAGATGCACCCAGGGTTCTCCACGTTGTGCTACTGTGAGTCATAAACCCAACATGTTCAACCACAAGTGTATTCCTGGTGGTCTCTGGCGGTCACTGACAGCTCAATTACTGAAGCAAAAACAGACATTCTTAAGTAAAGCTGAAATAAGTACTCACCAAAATTCATGTCCTCTCTGAGCTTATTATTTCACATTGTAGATCATGTGGCAAATTACCATTTTTTGAGTTCTGTCCCTCAGAAGAACTACTTTTGTGAAGTGTAGAATAAACAAGTAGTTATGGTTTATCTCTCTATACTTAATAGAGGAGAAGTATTTTCAAAGAACTTGATCGATATGATAGCTGTACACCTAGGCCACAGAGGGCCTTGTGCCCCCTAACCCTTGATACTTGTACAAAATATTACAATGGATTCACTGTGAACCTCTAGTAGAAAAACACACAACTGAGTTGAAGCAATGTGGCATTGACTTTGCTCCAATTTTACGCTTATTAGGGATATTATCTCTTGATTATTATTGTCTCATATTTAATGGTCTAGTTTTTAAATATAAAAATTTAAGTCACCTGCTGTGCAAAATAATATGAAACCATAGGGTACATTTATGTAAATCTCAATAAGTCGGATGAGCTTAAAAGTTTCTAATTATAGTATATAACTTCACATTTTGAAAAACAACTACTAGCCTTTAAGCACCAATATTATATTCTGTCATTTCTGCTTTTCTCAAATATATAAATAGACTTTTCTTCTGAAAGGTGTATTACATTATACAACATCCATTTAAGAAAATAGTAAGAATACAGAAGATTTACTATCATCAACTACATATTAAGTAATGTTCAAAGAATTTTATACCCATTACTTCTAATCCTCACAACATACCAAAAAATATATACAATTATCCCCTTCTGTCTGGGGATATAGCTCAGTTGGTAGAGTCGTTGCCTAGCATGCACAAGGCCCTGGGTTCAATTCCCAGCATGACCACCCCAAAAAAAAGTATTATCCCCTTTTACAGATCTGTATCTGAATATGATGTGGTCCAACTACAATATTAAAGGGTAGAACTGAAATTTGAACCCACTCACATCTGACTTGACAACCTGAGTGTATGTGTGTGTGTGTGTGTGTGTGTCCACTATCATGTAACTAGTAGTTTTTTCAAGAGCAATTCCATTTAGGTGAAATTACTTTAAACTCAATATCTCACAGTGTTTTATCAGCCATGTGTCTGTGAATGTATGCACCAGAAAACACACACACACACACACACACATTCAAAAGTTGTTATTAATTGCTATCATTTTAACTGTAAATTTGGAAAATAATATACTTTTAAAATAAATTTGAGAAAACAGAGCTTTAAAATATTATAGCTATTACATAGGATGATTCTGTTGTCTCTATGCCCTCTAATACTTTGACATGGTTTGGGGCATGCAAATTTAAATTTAGTATCATCATTTAGAGCTTAAAATCACCCCAAGATTCATCTTCGACCCCTTTAGCAGTCCTAAGTATGTTGTTTCTGAGGTAACGCAGGTGTACTTCAAAGAGAAATTAAGAGAATTTCAAAATGATAATGTGAATTAAAGCAAATTGTTTTCTTTTCTTTTTATTGTCATTAATGTTTATCAATTAAGTAATATTCCACACAACTGTCCTCAATGCTGGGGGAGCCAGAATGCTTAGATACAAAAAGACATCCTACCAATGTTTCTGTCTGCCCTGAATTATCCATTTGCCTTTTATCAGACTGCATCACTACCTTCATGCTATTATTAAAAAAATTGTCACATGGGGTATGCTTGTTTCAATGGAATTATATGACACCATACAAACACACTACTCTCTTGTTTGCTGATACAAGGAGCTTTTAAATATCAGAGATTCCAAATTATTTAGATTTTTAGGAGACACTGAATACACCATAGATCTAGAATTCTGAAACATAATGCAACTTTAGCAAAATGAAAAATGTTCATTTGTTTATGATTTTTTTATTTTTGTAATCGGCTCAATCAAAATCTAAAAACATCTACCAATAGAAACCATTTACATTCCAATCATGTTCACACACATCCCCACCCCGGATATTATTGCTCCAGGACATAACTGGATTTTAGGAGAATTTCTTGACAAAGCATCTCTTTCAGAGATGGGGCTCAGGAGCCCTGTGAGGCGGCAACAGTTTACCAGGAGTCAGGCCATAAAGAAAGAAGTGCTGGCACTGGGTGGGGCTGAATAGTTTGCATCTTTTCCCACTATTTCTCACCGCGATCACTTCCATGAAAATCAAGGGTGTGGGAATGTATGCCAGAGTAAGAAATCCTACAGACTGCTTTGTGTGCCCAACCCTCCCCACCCCATAATATCTTTAGCTGTTTGTCTTCCTCATTGAAAGAGCTATTCCACTAATGTCCGGGAGAACGGCAGAGATGCTAAGCAAACCAAAGAAATATCATGCTGGGGATCATATTTCTCCTGTCACAACAGTCTTTCTTCTTGGGAAGAACATACTTAGCACGAAACCCAAAAGGCATTGGCTGTCTCGCCATCTCAAGATCATCTCTGAGCAAACGCATCTGGCCAAAAACCTGCCTTTCACTTCACAATCCACCTTGCTTTGCACTCTGCCTTTTAAACTCACTCACTCTAAAAATAAAATGAGTCTCTCTGTACCAGGTCAACACCTGAAGCATCCATGGGTGGCTCCAAGCCCCAATAATCCACATGCTGAACACACCTTATCTGTGTGCACTTCACCAGGCTCCTGTCACTGTATCCATGATGAACCAGGGTTCCTTTACTATTCTCAGAAAGCAGCCGTTTGCATCTGCCTCCTTAAAAAGCAAGGCTTGGCACTGATGCAGGCTGTAGTTACTCCTAAGCTCCACGGTTTCCACAGCCTTATTGATATCTCACACACACACACACACACACACACACACACACACACACATTATATACAGACATTCCTAATCCTGGCAATGTACCTTTTTGGGTCTTTTTCTTCTCTGACTGCTGCCGTTGAACTTCTCTCCACTGTCGCTTTTCTGAGCTGCATCTTCGTTCATCATTTTGAACAGTTTGGAAAGAAAATAGCTGTGCCATCAAACCCTGCCGCCTGTACAGACCACTAGCAAGTATGTACTTACTGGAGGAAAGCAGGAGGAGGAGGAGGGGTGGGGAAGGGGCGCGCACTGGGAGAGTGAGGACGGTGACGTTGCCATGGCAGCAGCTGCCACAACTGTTTATCTGACTGCATTGTTAAATCTGATTCAACCAATTACCATCAGGGACTGGCTACAATGAAGAAAGCCTTGGAAAAAAGAATGCCGGGGACTCGGATGATTTGGGGACTCTGATGGTTGGCTTTCGACACACCCTTGTTTCTATCAGCTCTCAACCCACGCACAGAACCTGCACTTAATTTTCTTCCTACAGGTACTTCAACACAGAACAGACACAATGTGTAATGAGGAAACAATGACATTCTTAAATGTGTTTCTGAACCTGAAGGGGTACATCTTAGCTGGTCAAGATGCTACTTGAGGAAATGGATCAGCTATGAATATCATAAAGTGAATATAAGAAAGTTACATGTTTAAGACGTTATCCGCTTGACTTAACATTATAATCGTGTAAAACTCCATTCAAGGATGACTTCTATCCTAAAGCCTGGAGAACAGTTCCCCCAGTATCCAAGCGACACAGAAAACTCCCTTATTCTGAGCCTCCTGTTTTCATGAAAGCACCTGTAACACCATTGCACAACAGCACAACTGTCTTTTCCTGACAAGACAGGGAGGGGTGTGTGTGTGTGTGTGTGTGTGTGTGTGTGTGTGTGTGTGTTCAGGAGGGGAGAGATTACTGTGTTTCTCTCAACCAAACATGATGTATGGTTCATTAATGGCAATTAATCAATGTTACTTAAATGAGTAAGACACTATGGATAATACAAGCGTGAGAAAATTTTCATAACTGACCTTGGAAATTTCCTGAACCTAATTCTATTGACTGATGCATAAAACATAATCCCTACTCTCAAGGACCTTGAAATATAAAGTTGCAAAATTATTTGAGACTGAAGAGGAAAAGGAACCTTGTTTATATAACAAGAAACCCAATTTCACGTATTGGAAAAAGGTGGCCATATTTGTATGTTTAAACATTAGTTGTGGATGTAACCAGAGCCTGATATGCCGTGTACCCACATATGCATACTGAACACTCATCCCTATTCCTAGAAAACAAACCCCAAGTGTAATATGAAGAATTGGTAGAGGTGAAAGTGAAGATGAGAACAAGGAGATAATGTATATAAATGCATTTTAAAAATTGAAGGTGTCTCTGTAAACATGTTCCTATTGTTAATTCCATATGGTTATTATAAATATAGACAGTTTTCAACTCAGAAAAGTGTACCTTACAAATGTTTCATGCATGCAGACAACACCAACAAAATCCACCTCTTTCTCCAGTGCTCTTTCTCTCTGCCCTTTCGTCCCTAAGACCTCACCTCTCCCCTGTGCCATGGCCTCATCTGGAGTCAATGCTGTCTAGCCACCTTGGCTCCTTCCACCTTCCTTCCATACTTATCCTGCTGAGACTACCCTCTTTCCATTGTCTCAGTTACTCTTTGGATCTCACAGCTAGTCCCAAGAGGCACTAAGCCTCTTTTTCCTTTAAAACATAAGCACTGCAATAGAAGCTTCCAGAAGCCAACTTTCACTGTCATTAGAGTGCTCATCAAAACCCCTATGCTATCCCATATCCTTCCAGTTTCCACTCACACATCCCATCAGCAATTTCCTCACCTCTCCCCTTACTAGACCTTTCTTGGGAGAAACCTCAGCCTAGAAACTGGATTCATTTACTCAATAAATATTTATTGAATGTCTACCATGTGCCAAGAACTAAGCACAAGGGATATGCTGTCCTATCCCTCAGGGACATAGAGTCAAACAAAACAGGTAACATTTTTGTAATCGTGGAGAGAATCAGGTGATAAACAACAATACTGTGGTTAGTGCTATGGGGAAGAAAGGATACAGAGTAACAGGAGACAAATGCTATTTATACAATGTGCCAGGGAATGCTTTCTAGAAATCTGAAGGAAGTAAGGAATCAAGTCAAACAATCATCTGAAGGAAAGATATTCAAGGCAAAGAGAGCAGCCATTCTAATGTCCTGAGATGAGAACTTCCTGCAAATCTATTGAGAAAACTATAATACTATCAAAACAGGAGTAGAAGAAATAGATGGGAATAATGATAATACCTTTACAGCAACTGGATTTGTAAGAACCTTAATTCCAATGAATTCCAGAATGTGCTTTTCAATGAGTTCCATGTCCCAGGTAGGAGCATAATTATTGTTTTCACATCACTTCAATGATAAAAGCTGAAAGCAAATGTACTTCAGGCTGCAACAACTTATGAATTAGCTCCTTTTGATTATGTGTGGACAGCCTCTTGTAACGGTGTCTTCTTTGTCAACATCCAGTGCATTCATGTGCACGGACGTAAACACTCAGATTCAGGCCTTTAATTTTGACAACCTGCTAAAACACTGGCTATTCGGTGTCTTAGCCCATTTTCTTGCTGCTGAAACAAAATATGTGAGACTATGAAAATTATAAATAATAGAAATTTATTTCTCACAGTTCTGGAAAAGTAGGAAGTCTAAGATCAAGGCACCAGCAGGTTTAGTGTCTGGTGAGGTCCCAGTCTCTGCTGCCAACGTGGCATCTGGAATGCTGTGTACCCGCATTGGGGAAGGGACACAAGGGCAAATGAGAGAACCTAGCTAGTTCCCTTTTAGAAAGTCACTAATCCCATTATGACTTACTCATCTCCTAAAGTCTCCACTCCCCAATACCATTACATTGGGGGGGTAAATTTCAACATGAATTTTAAAGAGGGCATAAACATTCAAACCATACCGGCATTGTTCTAGAATATTATTTATATTTTATATAACACACTGGCTTTACAGAGTGAACATAGCTGCACAAATACCATACTTGCACATGGACACTCAAATAAAAAATAAAAATCTCAATCAGAAGATAAATAGGTGATGGTGGTCTTCTATTGATTATCCCAGAAGGTAAATGTTTTTACATGTTGAGAATGTCAAGGAGATATTATAAGCGTTTGGACAGTCATTCTTCCTATCTAAACTCTCAATCAACTTCTTCGTGCCTCTCTGCCAGGCACTGTTCAATTTCTATCCTACTATTATAGTCTTAGTAGGTACATCCTTGACTGGACTCTAGGGCAAGGTTAATGCCTATCTTGACATACCACACGGAGTCCAAAACAGTACATGGGATGCAAAAGAGGCCTAGGCCCTTTTTAAATGCAATAAATACTTTTTTTCAATCTTTACCATGAATTTGAACTTATAAAATTTCTTCAGAGGAAAGTTTCTCTAAATCTTAAACTTTCTTTCATTTTGTGAACTTCGTGATATCAAGGAGCTATTTAAAACTGTGTTCCAGATTTGTATAAATATATCAAAATATACTCTACTATTGTGAGTAACTAAAAAGAACAATTTTAAAAAGCTTTTTAAAAATATTTAAGAAGTTACAGTTGTTGCATATAAGATAGGAATAATGATAAGACCTTACGTTTTCAAGCATTTGATAATTTGTAACATCTTTTCCTGAGTTGGAAGCTTCATGAGGTCAGAGATCTCTGTTCTCCCTGATATGTCCAAGCACCTAGAGCACTATCATCCTATGGCAAACTTGTGAGAATGATTTAGTGACTGATGGAATTCTCTCAACCCCATATGGATAAGGCTAATATTAATCACAGTACAGTTGAGAAAACTGGAATAAAAAGCTGTTTTGGTAACTTGCCCAAAGTAACAAAGTTAATAAGATATAGAGCTTAAGTTCTTCTAATTTGAAGGCTTTTGTTCTTTTATTAAATCATAGTTGGCTTCAATGAAAAGCAGCCACTTAATAAAGTGAAGTAAGATGGGCAAAGTCTGAGATGGAAAATGCCAAGAGCAGAAATCACAGTCCGATGACAGTGACCCAGGAAGAAAGAGGAAGAAGCCTTTATTGATTTTATGTCAAGCACATTTTATAGGCATCGAGATTTATAGATGATTATATGAATTTTAATATGCCTACTCTATTTTATTAAACCATTAGAGATGATTATATTACAAAATCTAACACATACTACTTTTTTAATCATAAAATTATTTGAGTGGGGTAAAATTCCTTGAAGTATAAGCAATTATGTTTTACAGATAGATTATCTTCCAAAGTTCATTGGTGAGTCAGAGTTGTCTGGTGTTAGACTCGAGTTTTTCACAGAAACAATGTTATAAAGGCTCAGTTCTATAAAACCCTCAAAATACTCACGGTTACAGAGGGCAGAAAAATCTTCACAACTTGGCAAAATTGGATACAGGTTCACCAGACCATTTTTCTCTTCCTTTGAGGCACATAGGTGGACCAGTGTTATGGGTTATATTGTGTCCCTCAAAAGGTATCTTCACATACTGATCCCCAGTACCGGTAAAGGTGACCTTATTTGGAAAAATAAGCCTTTGTCGAAGTCGTCACGCTCAGATGAGATCATAATGAATTAGAGTGGGCCCTAACTCATTGACTGGTATCCTCGAAGAAGAGGGAGAAGAGGAGGCAAAGGAGACACACATAGGAAAGGCTATGGGGGGACGAGAGGTGGAAACAGGAGGGACATACCTACAAGGACAGGAATGGCAAGGACGGCCAGCAACCACCAGAACTCAGACTGAAACAAGGAGGATTTTCCTCCAGAGCTTCAGAAGGAACACAGCCCTGACAACCTCTTGACCTCAAACTTCTAGCCTTCATAACTGTGAGAGACTAAAGTTCTGTTGTTCTAACACATCCAATTTGTGAAATTTTGTTCTGAAAGCTGTAGAAGACTAGTACGATCATATTTTCCTACCTCCCTTTCAAGCATTTGCAGCCACGAGTCTTTGTTCTCACCTGCAGGATGTGGGTGGAGTGCTTAACACGTTCAGGCCTAGCTAATAAGACCCTCTCATGGATAATTTTCTTCTCTCTTTACCCATCTTTTGGCTGAATACAGAGGCAGACATAACCTAGAATGCGGAAAAGCAGCAGGTTGGAAAAAGTCAGTCTTTGAACTCTTGTGTGGGGTCGGGTCCTTCTTCCCTCAGGTTTACCTTGTAGAACATAAGAAATGTTTTTCTCACAAGTCTTTAGTCACTTATTATGGTATTATTTGTTAGCTTATGGTAACTAACTCCATCTACTAGTGCTTTTGAGGGACTGTAATCACATTTCCACTTAAGAATGCCTGGTATATGAAGATATACTCAGTTTATCAAAGTTTTCAGCCTTGGGAAATGGAGCCTATGTCCTGCAGAAAGGCCCTAGTATGATAAGAAAGGGAACACAAGGAACTACAAGGGGATCAGAAGAGATATGAGAAGGAATACGTAATTTAGAGGTGAAAGGGATACCTGAGGAGTTTATGGGATCACCATGCCACAGTAGCTTCTGTCTACTCTCCCCCTCACTTCCCGGATAAATTCTTGGCTTCCTTTCCAGTTGCTGGAAGTCACTGCTCTGACCTTGGTGATGTCCCTTCTTAACCCACTGAGGATATGAACACGGAGCACTCACCTCTCTTATAAGCAAATATATACAGACTTCTAGAAGCTCTCTAAGGATTCTTAATTTTTGTTTTGTTTTCTCTTTCTACTTTTGACCAATGGAGGAAAGATATAAAATATAAAGATAGCAAACAAAGGGAAAGTTTATCTTCTCAACGTTCACAATCACAAAGCCCTGGTTTGTGGGATGTACACAGAGCTGGAATCAGTTGTACTTCCAGGCTCTTCCTGGATTGCCAGTTGTTTTGCTCTCGGATTCTATATTGTTTTGCTCTCGTATTCTATATTGTTCTTCCTCCACAGAAGACCTGGAAAGACTACAACATTACACCTCCTTGGAAGCTAAAGCCAGGCTCATCAGCTCAGTAGGAGAGCTTCTTCATTTTTTCTTCTCCCAGTTCTTTGTCATTTCACCTTCAACGTCAGCAAAAAGCAGCTCCTCTCCCTTTCATGATCCTTTCCTTCCTATATCTTCCCCTTCCGTCCCTCACTTATTTTTTTATTCATTCAACAGGTGTCTATTAGCTGGCTGACTGCCATATACCAGGTTCCACACTAGATTGGGGGCTTTGGCATGAATTGGCTTGCTGCTGCCCTAAAGAGTTCACAATCTATAGGTGGAGATGGATCTCCAACTAGAAGTATAATGACTATCTGCAGAAGAGATTATGATGTTTAGAACACAAAACAGAGGTTTCCAACCTAGTCTGAAAGAAGAGGTGATGTTTCTGAAAGGAAGTGAATTCCAAATTGAGAACACTTGAATTGTGAGGTATGAAATCTAAATGGAAAGAAGGGGTCCTCTGGGAGTTGGGGAAAATGACCAAGCAGAGTCAACAGCATGGGTGGGTGCCCTCTAGTGGACGAAATGTGGCATTGGCAGAACTGAGACAAAGCTTGTGTGGGTGTATGGTAGCCCCAAGCCAGGCCTGCAATAGCGAATCTATGCTCAGCCTTAAAGAGTCACTGAGTGTGCCGGTGCCCAGACTCACTATCCCACATAAGTATCTGCTATGCACTGAGCATTTATACTCACCACTATTCATATGTTGAAATCCTAACCCCCCCACTGTAATAGTATTAAGTGGGTCCTTGTAAGAGGTATATTAGTCAGGGTTCTCCAGAGAGGGAGAACCTATGAGATGTATATACATAGATAAGAGAGAGATTTATCTGGTGCAATTATAGAGGCTAAGAAATTGCATATGGTATTATCTGCAAGCTGAGAACTAGGAAAACTAGTGGTGTGATTCAGTCTGAGGCCAAAGGCCTGAGAACCAGTAATTGTAATGTCTAAGGGCAGGAAAATTTAAGAAGAGAGAGAAAATTCAACCTTCCCTCATGTTTTGTTCTACCTGGGCCCTCAACGGATTGGATGGTGCCTGTTGACATTAGTAAGAAATGATTTTCTTTACTCCATCTTCTGGTTCAATTGCTATTTTTTTTCCCCAGACACTCCCAGAAATGTTTTACCAGCTACCTGGGTATTCCGTAACTCAGTCAAATTAACACAACTTAACTGTCATAGGAGGGAACAGATCATAAGGGTGAAAAAGTGATTTCTCTCTCAGCCATGTGTGACACAATGAGAAAACAAACCAGGAAGTAAGCCCCCACCAAACAGAATCTTCAGGTACCTGGCTCTTCGATGTCCCAGATCCAAAACTATTAGAAATAAATTGTTAAAGCCACCCAGCTCTGCTTTGTTATAGCAGCCCAAACTAAGTCAGTACCTGTGTTGGATAGCTAATCATTATTACATCACTTGTGAGACATGTAGCAATATTTCACCAAATATTTCCCCAATATTTCCTAACATCTAGGAAGTTAGATCTGGCTGATATGACTAGAAAAAAAGGAGACTTTGCAGCCATATAACATACTTACTCTAAAGTGTCAGGGACCAAGTTTGGGGACAGAAGCCAGCCCTAACCCTAGAACACCAGACCAAGCACATCTCCCATGAAGAAATGAGGAGACAGAAGTAGATCCCTCAGCCTGGCACCACCAGGTGTCCTGTGCAGCTCATTAGGTGCCAAGTTTGATCCCTAAGCCTGGCTCCACCAGGTGTCCTGTGCAGCTCATTTAAACTCAAACAAAAGGTGGCCTGAGAACAGATTAAAAGTATAGATGGAAGACAAAGTAGAGTATGGCAGTCTGTGCTAAGGATCTCAGATTTGAACATCAAAGCCATGTGAAGCTATTTAACAGTCTAGAAGAAAAGTAAAATGACAAAATGTGTGTGTGTTCTTTATAATAAAATATTGAGTGGGAGCTAAAGCAGAGAATGGATGTGAAGAAGTGTATGTGAGTCTGTGTACCAGCAGCTGGGGAGAGAAGATTGTGATGGAGTGGACAGGTGCACAAGTTAGTCTGTCACCATTAGAGATGCTACTATTCCCAAACCCCAAGAGGAACTCAGAATCAGAAGGAAGACAGAGGGAGGCACCTGCCTAATGAGCAAGGAGAGAGGGACCACATCCTCATAAAGGTCTCATTATCAGGAAGAGCCCTCAAAGAAAAACATTTTTTAAAAAATCTTAATTTTTTTTCCATTTCATTTAACAAAGGAAAGAACAACATTCAAAAAGACTAGAGATCACTCCCAAGACTCCAACATTTTAGAAGCACAGGAAAGATCAGGATCCAAGAACTATGGCCACCTCACAGAGCAGCCCTCTTCACGTTACTTTTCACAGGGGTGAATTTTAAAGGCTGTGTCAAAATTTATCTACTTTTGAAATTAAGAAACCATCAGTTCCTGCTTAAGGTGTAAAAGACCATAAAGAAATGAGTCAGCCACTCGCCTTAAAAAATGATTAAGGAAAGAAAGACCCTTGTTTCTGATATAAATACTGAGCATGTCCTGCCCAGATTGGAGCAGGCCAATAAATGGTCTGTTAAGATGGATTTTAAAGAGGCAACAGCAGCAATCAGTTAGTTACCCATCTTCTTTCATTTTATGCCAGTCGGATGTAAGGTTACTAAAGAGGTATTTGGTTTCAAAATTTTCCCCCATTTAACCTGAGAAGAGTATTTGAAACCCATGACATCATTTTAGCATCTCATTTCACCTGAGCCACATAATTACTAAAATTAATATTAGCGATTAATTATGAGTCTCATCTTATAATAAATGTTAGCAGCAATATTTTAGATCAAATGCAGAGTTTCACAAAAAAATAGCAAAATGTGGGTGAGCTCACCACATACACATTTCTGGCTAGGTCAGTTTTTTAGGACGCGTTGTTATCTGCTTGTTCTATGCATTCAGTCTCTAGTGATATTAGTTCTTGAAAATAGCTGTTATAATTGGGTTTCCCTGTAGATGCAAATGAATGGCACGTTAGAGCAGGTTGTGTCCTTGACAGACATATTTTTCCAGTGCAACTTCAATTTATTACCATAAACATTTTTAATCTTAAACCAGATTACAAATGTTATAACAATTTTTTCTTTAACCTATGAAGAAAAAATCTGTATCCATTGATAAAAACCCAACATAGAAATCACCCAGAGCCTCCATTTTTAAAGTCATACTTTAAAGGACATATACGTATGAGAACATAAACAATCACAATGTTATATGGTAATTTAGAGACCATCATATCCAGCCCCTCCCTTTCAACAAGTAAGAAAACTGGAACCCACAAGGTTATGTTAC
The DNA here is from genome assembly GCF_047511675.1 of Marmota flaviventris. Lineage (NCBI taxonomy): Eukaryota > Metazoa > Chordata > Mammalia > Rodentia > Sciuridae > Marmota > Marmota flaviventris. Next base: position 85,051,221 of record NC_092504.1, read on the forward strand.
TTACTGAAGGTAGCACAGTTAGTGACACCTTGAACTAAAGTCCAAGTTTTCTCACACCTAATCCAGTGCTGATATCTTCTAATGGGGTGTGTCTCTACTGAAATGAACTTCAGGATCCTTCTTCCTCGGCACATATAGGCCCAGCAATTGCAAAGAGGTTTTAGAGTGAATAAAAAAGATATTATATGAATCATTATCTACCAGGTTTAGAAATATTTCAGACATTAGAAGTGCACAGTAGGGCCAGGAGCAGTGGCACATGCCCATAATCCCAGTAGCTCCCCAGTAGCTAGGGAGACTGAGACAGGAGGATTGCAAGTTCAAAGCCAGCCTCAGCAATGGTGAGACCCTGTCTCTAAATAAAATATGAATTAGGGGGGCTGGGGTTGTAATTCAGTGTTAGAGCACTACCCTAGCATGGGTGAGGCATTGGGTTCAGACCTCAGCACCACATAAAGATAAATAAATAAAAAGGTATTGTTTCCATCTACAACTAAAAAATATTAGAAAAAAATATAGGGCTGGGGATATGGCTCAGTGGTCAAGTGCCCCTGAGTTCAATCCCCAGTACCAAAAGAAAAAAAAAGAAGTATAGAGTAGGGAGTTGAATAAGATAAAATTATCTTGATGTCACCCCAAATGCTGCAAAATACCTCAAGTTTAGATCAGGAATCAATGTAATGCAGAGAATCACAGTAGGAAACACAAAAGAGGATTAATTTGGAGATGAACTTGTGTTTTCACAATATTACCCTTTGTCAAAGAATCTCAAGAATGAGAGGAAAACAATGATAGGATGAAAGTTAAAGCTTCAAAGAGCTTTAAACAGATGGAATAAAAAAGATAATAAATGGTAAAGGAAATCAGTTTCTATCTTATCACTCCTATGAATGAATTAATCATTAATGATTGACCAGTACTGTTCCTTCCAGTTAGGTAAAAAACAATGATCAAAATGAAGACTTTATTATCTATGAGTGCTTTCTAACTTCCAACTACTGTCCATTCCAGACTGATGGTATTCTCATTATCTATTGCTGTTACAAACTACCTCAAGAAATTACTGGCCTAAAACAATTTTATTTTGGTAATGAATGTGTGGGTTAGGGATTCAGGTGAGGTTCAACTGACTGATCCATTTTGATTCACGTGGTGTTCCCTGAGGCAGCCGGGGATGGATGATCCACTTCCACAGTCCTTAGTCACTACCTAGTTCTTAGTGCTGTTTGGTCACTTTCTCTTTTTTCATGTGTCATTTCATTCTTCAGGGCCTCTCCCCATGGCCTGGGCTTATCTCTGATTAGCTGTCTTAAGGTAGTCACATTCTTCCATGACAGCTGACCTCCAGAAGCCAGGAAGTAGAAGCTGGCAGACAAACCAAGGGCTCAGACATATTTTATTGGTCAAAGCAGCAAAAGGGCCCACCCAGATTCGAACAGTGAAGAAACAGACTCCACCTTTGGATAGGGTAGTAGAAAAGTCACATTGCAGAAGAACATATAGAATAGGAGCCATCACAGAAAATGTCCTCTGCCACACTTGGCTAGCAAGCATGAGGAAGAGAAAGTATAAGGGCCAACTTTGCATGCTATAAACCACAGACACCATGTCTTTTTCCCATATGATCAGACTCTGCTAGCCAGAACTGAAGTATTCTGCATTTTTTAATACCTTTATTTTATTTATTTGTTTTTATGTGGTGCTCAGAATTGAACCCAGTGCCTCACATATGCTAGGCAAGCATTCTACCACTGAGCCACAACTTCAGCCCTGCATTTTTTTAATTAAAAAAAAAAGTTATCAGTATTAACTTATGGAATGATTAATTCATATTACTGGGTTGAACTCTATTTCCTCCCAAAGCAAATCCTTCATTGACTTCTGAAGACAAGTTTCATGTGTTATATTTCTCAATAGGAGCCACTGTTACTAATAAATTAACAGGAATAATTCCATATTTGAAGTATACCTTCCTTTGCAGTCTCTGTCTTTGTCTTTATATTTTTTGACCCCTCCTCTTTTTCTATAACATCTGTATGACCTTCTAACAGCTCTAAACTCTACCATACACTACTAACATGATAATGAAAACAGCTTAAAAAGGGAAACAACTATATTTATTATAGGTAAGAATTACTGAGTTAGTATATAAAAAGAGAAACTTGTAGCGCAAGCGTATTCATGGTTAGTTTCAAACTCTATATTAGAAAACTGATTAAACACATAACAAAATTGGAGATAGGATTAATAATTAATTTAACTACTCTAATGCTATAGTCCAGAAATTAGTCTTTAGTGCTGATATATGTATGTATTGGGTATTATTTTTTCTGGACCTTAATAAAGACTGTATATCTGAAGGATTCCCTTTGTTATTCAACATTTGTGGTCTGCTTTTCTATTTAGGCCTGTTTCATGTTTCTAGTTTAATAGTAAAACTAGATCAGAATATATATTTTAATTATTTAATGTACTTAACTACCAAGAACAAATTGTTTCTTGGGCTTTGATAGTGTGATGACAATCAGATCTAGAAAAAGGATATCCAAATTCAAGTAGGAAGAAGAATCCTTCTCAAGCAAATTTATCAACTCAGACATGCAAAATCTAGTAACTACAGTATGGCCAACCCATCCATTTTGGTCACATTTATGATATAATCACTACATAATATCTTCTTGCCACTTTTCCTTGCAAAAATGTCCAAAATATAACTTTTGCCAGCCTCTCAATTTACAAAAACATTTAGAATGTAACAACAGTAATACATTCAATGCTATACAGTTGAAATTGTAAAAGCAAAAAGTACTATTTCACAAATCCAAGCAGTTATGCCCTAGGATATTAATGCCACACTTGATCTTAAGCTGTTTTACCTAAAAACTATAGGAATCTAAGTAATAACTTAGTTATTACTAGTGATATGTAACATTTCAAATTTCATATATACCTTGCCACTTATCAGATTATTTCCAGCACCATACACCTTTTTACCTAGAAAGTTATCAAGAATATCAAGGAAGCTGGGCATGGTAGCCCACGCGTGTAATCCCAGCAGCTTGGGAAGCCGAGACAGAAGGATTGTAAGTTCAAAGCCAGCCTCAGCAAAAGCAGGGCACTTGCTTTTGTGGGGCTGGGGCTCAGCAGTAGAGCACTTGTCTCATATGTGTGAGGCCCTGGGTTCAATCCTCAGCCCCACATAAATGAAATAAAAAGGTATTGTGTTCACCTACATCTAAAAAAATATTTTTAAAAAAAGCAAGGCACTAAGAAACTCAATGAGACCCCATCTCTTAATAAAATACAAAACAGAGTTGTGGATATGGGTCATTGGTTGAGTATCCCTGAGATCAATCCCCAGTAACCCTCCCCACCCCCAGCAAAAAAAAAAAAAAAAAAAGAATATCAAGGATCTGAGATCCTATCCTACTCATGTATTCTTCAGTTTGCATTACTAGGAAGAAATACTCAAGGCAACTAACTTATGAAGAAAAAGACTTATAGGGGCTGGGTTGTAGCTCAAGCGGTAGTTCGCTCACCTGGCATGCGCGGGGCACTGGGTTCGATCCTCAGCACCACATAAAAATAAAATAAAGATGTTGTGTCCATCGAAAACTAAAAAATAAATATTAAAAAATTCTCTCTCTCTCTTTAAAAAAAAAAGACTTATATTTAATTCATGGTTCTATACATTGTAGTTGGAGATCGGGCAGCCCCATTGTCTTAGGCCTCTCATGAAGTCATTGAAAGGCAATGGCAGGAAGCACATGGTGAAGCAAACTGCTCACATCTTGAGCCAGAAAGCAGATAAAGACTGAGAGATCAAGGTCCCACAGTCTCCTCTCCTTCAAGGGCAAGCCTCCAAAGACATAAGGACCTTCACTAGGCCCTACCTCCTACAGATTCTACACCCTCCCAATATCACCTCCCTGGGGAACAACACTTTACTACCTAGACCTTTGGGGAAAACAAATCCAAACTATAGCAATTTGCAAGCTAATAAGTTAGCCAGCTACAATTTCATAGATGGTGACTGAAATTTTGAGACTCTTGGGTTTCAGACAAAGGACTGTATTATTACACACAGAACTGTAAGCAACATTAGAATTAGTATCAGTTTCAGTCTCCTTTGTTCCCAGTTCTTCCAGAGGTAATTGTACTGTCCTAGATGGATGCTTTCATATTCAATGGGTTGTATGCTAGAGAGCAATTGTGAGTTTAGAGAACTTGAATCTTTTGCAGTGGGCATCAAACATGACTGTAGTTTGCTCCAGAGGGAGCCATTATCTTTGTTACTAAAGAGTAAGCATACATGACCTTTGCTTCTCTTACTTTCCAAGGCCGTCTGCTGTACTAACACATTTGAAAAGATAGTCTAGATCAAAGAAAGTACATCTGCTTGCAAGACACATAGAAATGCAAGGAACCTACAGAAAATTATCTACTCAAAGGAGAGTTTCAAATAATAGAGGTTCTTTTGCAATTGTTGAATGCAATGCTAACTTGCCCTTTGTGATGGTCGAAGTTTAAATGGAAAATATATGATATTTCTGTCAAATTCTCTGTAGTCATACATACATATTTATGTATGTATATGCATAACTGTATAACAGCTTGTTTATGAACATTTGGACAATTTCACACATTATCTGTAGTCTTACTGGAATTGCTGTGGCATACAAAAGAAGCAATGGTTTGAAAGTGGGTACACATTGGTTTTTAATTCCCATGCTGTCACTAACTGACAACATGGTTCACCACAAATCAAGTAACGTACTTGCGCCCCAATTTCTGTTTCTTTTGAAATGTGTTGTTGCTCTCTTATTTTTCCTGCCAGATATTTCTCTCTCTCTCTCTCTCTCTCTCTCTCTCTCTCTCTCTCTCTCTCTCTCTTTTAAACTGTTAAAAGTCCTTGAATCTATAAACCTACACTTTAAAGTGAGGGAAAAAATGACTCAAAGAGAATTTCCTGAGCCGATTAAATGACCAGTAATTCAATATCAGACAGAATCTAATGTAGCTATCTTAGTTTTCAATTTCCTTTCCTTTTTCCACTGGAAAACACAGACATTGGAAGACATATGAGACTACAGAACCTCATTTTTCTCAAGGTCAACAAATAAAGTTGGAAAATAATGATGTAACACAGAAATGCTGACAGTAATGATATAAGTTATTTAGGCCTAGAAAACAATTTTGGAAGTTGTACAAATGCTGTAGAGTTTTACCCACCAATTTGGACAGATATAAAACGCCTACTAGACTTGAATCTTTAGTCACTTTTCCCATCTCTCATATGCAGTAAATACATCCCTTTATTTCCACTTCAGAAATACATCTACTGTAGTCCTTTAGTTCTGTACTGTTCCACCCCTTTTTCTTTCATATCTGAACTATTAAAATCATAGGATTTGTTGTCTCCTTGTCTTCAAGTTTTGTTCTCCAATCTGACCTCGAGAGAGTTTCTTTAAATGTTCATAAAAAAATGAGTCTTCATTATCCTTGGAATAAAGTTCAAATATCTACAACTATTATTCAAAATCATCTATACATCCCTGTCTTCTAGTGGTTTACTCAAGGTGATCTATAAAGAGAGATAAGTCAAAATATAGTGTCATCAAATTTTGGATAAGGAAAAGTTACCAGAGTTTCCAGGAAAAGCATCAAATTCTACTTTGATGGGACAGTAAAATATTCCCAAGCCAAAAATACCTATTTTTATTTTCTTCTTTCCCCCTTCTTTCTACTTTCTCAAGTCCTCAATTTTGATAATGACATTTTTTCTAACAATGACAAACAGCATTAAATTTTTCTTCTCTCAAACAGGAAGTTATACTCCATGTATGTATAATATGCCAAAAAGCATTCTACTGTCATGTATAACAAAAAAGAACAAATTAAAAAAATAAATAAATAAACTTTTCTTCTTTCTAGGTCACAATGCCACTTCTTGGTTTTATTAATCATACAAGGTAGTTAACTGATTACTATGTATCTGCCTGTTTTCTGGATCTTGATAAATCCAGGATTTATCTCATTCCCCTAAAACACACCAAAAATGTGTGTGTGTGTGTGTGTGTATTTATGTGCATGTACGCACATGCATGTGTGTGTATCTTTTATATGAGTATTTATATGTGTGGTGGGAGGTGGGGGTGCAGGTATCAAATCCATGGCACATGCTGGGCAAGTGCTTTACCATTGAACTACATCTCAGACAGGCTAAGTGTCTTTGTGTTCTGAGTAAAAGCCATTGTCGTTATTTTTTCCACAGACTCACAGCATCTAGAATAGCAGAAAAGTTTATTTTAAAAAAAATAGATATCAACTCAATCTAGAAAATGGGTTGAGTTCCTGAAGTTTAAAAACATCTAGTCCTAGAAATCATGTTATATATTACTTCATGAGACCCTGGACAACCCACAAAAAAATCTTCATACCACCCAAAACAGTTTTCAATTATGCTAAACTATCATTCTAAACATTTCTTGCACAGGAAAATGAATTTCAGACTCCAGGGGAGATGACAAAATCATTTCCCCATCATGATAGCCTAAGCTTCCAGAGGGAGAAGAGAAGAATTTCATTAGACAGAAAAGAATCAAATCATTGACTCATTTACATTTGCCCAGAAAGAATGTCAGTATTCCTTCAGCAAACATTCTTGTGCACCCACTAAGTGCAGTGTTTTGCACTCCCTTACAGAGATACAAAGACAATTAAGACATGATTCCTGTCCTCAAACATATGTGTTAAAAAGTATTCTCTTACTGAGAACTCTCTGCTCCCACTTTCACTTTAACATAAGAAGGTTAAAACAACCCCCAGGAGATTTCTTCACATTGGCTGTAGTCTTTTCTCATCAATATTTTCTTTCTAGTACTGCTGATCACCCAGCAGATAGTGTGTATTTCTTGATCAATTCAAGAGACTGCAGATAAATCGAGATTACTATTATTATTAGCTTAATTGGAAAAACTCCATCCGATTATAAGTTAAACAAAAATACAAACAGCAGGTTCCCTTCTCTTGGTCTAAGGAACATTCGTGACACAGTAAAAATTTATCTTGATTTCCCCTCTTGGTATAATCTGTGTTTTTCAAAAGCTATCTACAAAAAGTTTATTCTACTACTTCTACTTTGAAATCATCAAGCACTTCTAAGTATCTAGAAGGACTAGATATTTAAGGACTTGTCTGCTGTGCACACAGCAATAATAAATTGCACATGTAAAAATGGTTAAAATTGAGGTAATTTCTGATATGACCATTTTGTCCTGAGGACTTCTCCTCCTTGCTTCCTTCTTTCTACCTTCAGCCTAGTGGACAAGAACAAGTTCATGTAATGCTTGCGCATGGTTTAACAAATTCACATCAAAGGTCATTTATGCAGAACAAGCTTTCCTATGAATTTCAACACAAAATGTACAAAAAGTGCGCATTTTATTATTTTGCCATACACTGGCAACCTCTTTAATATTTACAGACTAGATGTTGCTAAATTAGGACTCACTTGTCCATTATATACACGACATACACAGCAAAACAAAATGCACAAAACATAAAGAAAAATGATGTCTCAAAATGTCCAAGTATGAACACACTAACATATTACCTCTTCAGTTGTTGCTTCCTTCCCACCTCTTTGTGAACAAGTGAACAAGTATGCTCACAGAGGTGTTTTAACAGTTACATTCCCAAAAGACAATATTTCATATGAATTTTAGCAAAAAGATATTTACAAAGTGATGATTTACTACCTCCATATTTGACATACATCAGACACTTCTAGACAGACTAAATGTTTCAAGTAAGGGCTCAATTTGTTCTCTATATACACGATGGTTTTGAATAAACTGCACATGTAACAATGGTTCTAATTTGAAGAAGTCCTCAAAATATGAGCATTCTGGCCCTGCACCATCCCAGTGGGCCATATGCTCAAATATTCAGAAGACAATATTTCCTAGGAATTTTAACACAAAGCATCCAAAATCTGTTTATTAATTGTAGTTTTGACATACACTGGCAACCTTTTTAACATCTAGAAAGACTACATGTAGATTAGGACTCTTGTTCTTTAATACACTATGTATACAGCAAGGTAAAATAAAACCCATAGACATAAGGAACATGGTTACTCTTGCCTCATTGTAAACACACAAGCATGGTGCTGTTCTTCGCTGCCTTCTCCTCCAGAGAACCGGCACACAATATGTACTATGTACTACTCAACAGGGTGTTTGGCTATTCTCCAAAATAACATTTTTATAATTTTTATAAGAATTTTAACAAGAAGAAATTTACAAATGTGTTATATTTTACTACTTCTACTTTTAACATATATCAGGCACTTCAGAATATCTGAAAAGTCTAGGTATTTCCAAAAGTACTTAGCATTGTCAATTTATATACACAGTAATGAGAAATAAAACATACACACACAAAACATCATTATAATATGAAAAACGTCTTTTAATATGACCAGTCCAGCCCAGGACCTCCATCTCTTCCTCCTCATTGCCCTCTGCTCCATGTCCTCTAACCCACTGAACACACAAGGACAAGTGTCGCTCCTGGAGGCGTTTCCAGAGGTGGTCTAATAACTGCATTTCAAAGTCACTTCCAGAAGACATTTCTTTCCTAATTTTTTAAAACAAATGGCCATTTACAAGTTATCTTCTAACTCATATGTTGGCAACCTCTTTAGATTTACCATGTCCAGATATAGCAAAGTTTTCTTTTAGAAGGTGGGGCAGAAGTTCAGAGCAGCTTTTTCATATTATACATTACAGGTCTTCTACAAATGGCCAGGAAATCTTACCAAAGGGTGGTGGGCGCTTCCAGTTGGCCAGATGTGGTGTGTTACTCTAGAATGAGGACCAACCACTGGATGGCGGCTGACTGTTCCATCTCATCTACTGGGCTCTGCTCACCTTCCAGCAACATTAAGGACCTGTTCATAGTGCTCTGGGCGAGGTGTGCTCTTACTGAGTCCACACAGAGCCGCCATCCAGCCATCACCCTAGTCTGCCGCCCTGATGTCCAACGGGTGGCCAAGCTTTCTGGCGTTCACCTGCTTCCTTGTGCACTTGAAGCCCCCTCCAGCCCCTGGGGCTTTCCGCGGCCATCTCTCAAGGGCGCTAATTCCTCAGCGCAACTTGTCTACTCCAGGCAGGGTTGGGCTTAGATAGGCGGCGGCCACCATCAGGTGATGCAGGCAGGGAGAGGTTGCCAGTCCAAGACGCCTGGACCTGCCCGCGGTCAGATGTGCGGGAACTCCTGGCGCCTGCAGGACAGAGACTACAGCTGGTCCCCAAGCCCTCAGCTCACCTGCTGGCCACAGACAGAGGTCCACACTGTCTTCACTTGGAATCAGTGCACCAAAGCTCAGATCCTTACTAGATCCAACTCAGGAAGGGCTCCTTCCATTAGACCTACGATGGCGAGTGGGTCAAGGAAGGAAATAAGTGCCTCTAAGCAAGGCATCCCTTGCTGTAGGCCCATGTTAGGCCAATATTGCCACTAGCCCAAATAAAACACAGGGACCTTGGAATGTCATGTATGTCAGGCAGAACTTTGTGTCCACGGGGCCTCAGGCCCTTGGGGTAGGGGTGTTCACTGGAAGGAATTGCATCACCCTAAATGGGGCAGATACTCTACACCTATGGCATTTGTGAGTGGCAGCATGGCAGCATACTAGGAGATGTCTTCCTCTTAAACTTTTTAAGTTATGCACAAAAAATTACTCCATTCTGTTAGCTGATTAGGCGTGGCAATACATCACAGATAGATAGAGTGAACAGGAAAAAAGATGAGTGCTCAGCACCAGATCTTGAGACCTTGTGGCAGTGCAGGTCCCTCCAGGGGGCCCCGGGTTTAACCCTAGTACCAAAAAAAAAAAAAAAAAAAAAAAAAAACAACGAAAAACCTTCTCCCTATAATTCAGATGAACAACCATGACCATGCCTGGTACAGGGGTGAAGCAATGTACCACACAGAATCTAAGTGAGCATTTGGTATACAAGTGAGAAACTTTGTTTTGTTAAATATTTCTGTTTCTTAGATGTAATTTCCTAGAGAGCACTTTCTCCCTGTATAATGTCACAACAGACTGTGCATTTTGGGGTCTGTTCTATAGAATGAGTAGGTAGGACCCAAGAGTCACCTTCCTGCATCAGCTATAACTGGATTAGTAACTGCGAACAAATCATCTTACGCAAATTTCAGTGTCTTTATTTCTAAAATAAGGTTAAACTATATTATGATTTCTGAGATTGTGATCCTAGTACACACTCAGCCATACTCAGTGAAGACCTGCCTCCTGGAGTACAAGATTAGGCTGGATAGCCTAGGTGACACTGGCAGCTACATGTTGTTCCTTGGATCCCTACTCATCAAGTTCCTTAAAACCAGATAATTAGTTTTCTAAATACAGGAAAGAGACTTTAATTTTTCTCGAGTGTAACCTAATTTAAATGGCACAATGTGGGCAAATAGAGCAGTATTGTGATTCCACAAGTGCACATACGCTTTTCCTGTAAGCTGTTTTATGGTATGGTGAATTTCAAGAGACCCTTTTCTAAAACCCATGAACTCTAAAATTTGATGCCTCTGGAGGAAATCTATGCTCTCCTGGGTAGAATGCTACAACTGCAAAATGATCAATATTTTCAGAATAGATCTATCTGTCTGAAGGTATTTGCATAGCATTCTAACTCAGCCTACAAAAACTATTCTATCAAAATGAGAACCCTACATGGTGGCTGTGTGGATAATATAAAACAAATAGGACTCATTTAATTATAAAAGAGCACTTTCCTTCTCCCAAAGCACATTCTTAGATCTTGTGCTGTTATCATTGACCTTGGAAAATAGAAAGAGATGTTTGTGGGTAAAACTTCATACACGTTACAACCTAATTCATGAAAGCCTTATAAGTGAAAGATCTGGGGGCCATATAAATGTCCCTACAGACTTTATATCCAGAAACCCAATACCAATAGTACCAGACTGGGAAACATAAGGGTCTACATTGTCTGCATGGAATCCCTTTGGAATAACAGTAAAAAGGGTGAAGGTGAGAATGAAGATTAGTTGTCACTTTAAAGACTCAAAGAGACAAAAAGGATTGATAGTTCATTACTCTGGAATCTGCCTTAAGCCCCACTGGGAAAGTGGAGTTTGACTCCTCAATGAAAAGTCAAATCGGTACTGTGTTGCTTGACATTCAGAGGTGTCCTTGCCTGGACAGGTTGTTGTCCTTAGTCCACACCATAACCCTCTATTAGAGGTTGTCCTTGGTTCTCTCATTTTGTATGGGAATTGATTTATTGTTCAGAGAAGTTAAGAACTAACCAAGGTAAACCCCAGTTAGTGGCAAAGAAGGAGCTGCAACCAGATCCTCCAGCTCCTATATCCACAGTCTCACATTTCCTATATTTAACTCGTGCCCTTGACTCTCTACACAGTTCATGCCCAAGGTCCGGGACAAATCCAACTCATAATAGGTAGTTTTTCTTTCTTTCTCCCCCAACTCATAATAGGTAGGCTTTCCTTCTTTGCCTCCCACCCTCCCACCCTCCTCCCTTCCTTCCTTCCTTTCTTCCTTACTTTGTGTTTTGCTGGGAGGATCAAACCCAGGGCCTTGTGCATGCTAGGCAAGTGCTCTACTGAGCCCTATCCCATCCCTTACCATAGGTATTCTATATGTAGAAACCTGTTAAAAATAGGGAAAAAAGAATCAATGAATTCAAAATATTCTATATGTTTTTCTCCCTCCCAAAACACAGACTTATGATTTAAGTTGCAGATATTTTTTGAATCATGTGTGTAGTCTAAAACTGGTATAGTAAATAGAACTGTGAGTTAAAGTCAAAATAATGCTTGGGTTCATTTGTGAGAACATTAACATTCCTTCCATGGATTTTTGGTACGCTTTGGTTTGAGAAGTCCTTTATTTCTATAGTACTTTATTGGGCTCGTAAAAGAGTTAAGCTACAACTTGACCACACAGTAATTACATCTAATTGCGATTATGTCAAAACGCACTAGGCTTAAGTAGAGTAAATACAAATGTTTTGTTTAGAAAAGAAAAAGGAGGAAAGACAGAAGAAAAGCTCACATAGGGTGCACTGTAGTTTTGCATCTGATATCAAGAATTTTGCTGTTTTATTCATGTTTTCTCCGTTTACTAAATAAATGGAGGAGGGGTGTTCAGATGGGATTTCCCAATTTTTCTTTAATGAGAAGCTTCTCCTGCTACCCCCTGCTGAATGCTGCAGTTTCATCTGTCCCATCCTGATAGCAAAAGAACAAAAGAACAAACCACTGGTCTACTTAAGGTTTCATCAGTGATAACACCAAGTCATCAAATCTAACAGGATTGCCAAAAAGTAGAAATAGTGTGGGAGGAGGGGAGATGAAAGAATATCTTTATTTTTAATTATATTTCCGTGATTGAGCATACCTCATTTTAAGTGATTGCTATCCCTTAGGAAGAAGTTTAAAGTCAAATCATTCTGGCTAACTAATAAGGGAGAAACCAGCATCTGCCTGTTATTCTGCAACAGTCCCTGAGGCATCACTCTTACCTTAAATAAATAAATCCAAGAGGAGATGAATGGATGATTTAAAGAAAAATAAATATCTCAAAAAAAGAAATAAAAAGAATTTTAGAGCCAATTAATAAATTATAAAATTAATTTTCTTCTAAGGTAGCTCTATAGGAGTCATAAATAATAATGTTGTACAGCTCTTCTTTGCATTTATTTTATTTTTAAATATTTATTTTTTAGTTGTAATTGGACACAATACCTTTATTTTATTTATTTATTTTTATGTGGTACTGAGGATCGAACCCAGGGCCTTACACATGCTAGGTGAGCACTCTACCACTGAGCCACAGCCCAAACTCCTGCATTTATTTTAATATGATATATGATCTATTTCAAAGACTTCTTGGCAACCTTCAGATTACAGTCACAATCTCAAGTCATCTGCTAAGTATTTTTAAAGCAAGTAACTATCTCAAAACTTAAGGAAAAAATGACCATTATCTAAGTCAAGGTGACCACTATGCCAATCTTTCTGTTCTCTTTATCTCTTCTAATATATAGCACCTTGATAGTTCACTGGAACATCTCTGAGGTCAATGAGCCCATTTTTCCTCCATTCCAAAATAAAAAGAATATGATCAACACACTTCTAAGAAATCCCTTCCTATACTACTTATTTTTCAGCTCATCTTTTTTCCCCCAGTTTGAACCAACCTAATTTCTTAAACCTGTATGATCTTCTTATTTTTTCTTTTCTATCATTTGGATTACCTTTAAGAATCTTTAGTTTTTACCTTATAGTTCTTAAAGTACATTAGCCATTCACAAGCAGAAAAATTGTCACAGTCAATATGGTGCAGACATTTATATTTTGCTTATAACAGATTAGTTTCCAGATTTTTTTCTTCATCTCTTGTGCTGAGTCTAATCTGTATTTACATTACAAAAGACATCATAGTTCTTCATAGAGAATTTTAATTCCCTATTAGTAATTTTATTTCCAGTTTTGAGATTCTTGTCTAATTTGGAGCATCAGGTATAAATCTAATGGGCATAACTGAGATTTGTTTTTGCCATAAATATATTATATCAGATGGCCCTAAGCACAGTCTCCTTGCTTGATTCCACAAGTAGGGAATCAAGCTAAATTATATAATAGATTCCTGATTTAAACTCATCCTCTTTAAGCAATTCAGAAAAATATCAAGTGAACCAAACACAAGATCTTCCATTCACTAATGATTGAGACTCACTACTATATTACCTGATTTGTTTTCTTAATTGCACTCCCTTCAGATTTTATTTTAGTGTTATTTATTTATTTATTTATTTAGGGCACCAGAAATTGAACTCAGGGCACTCAACCACTGAGTCACACCCCCCCCCAGCCCTATTTTGTATTTTATTTAGAGACAGGGTCTCACTGAGTTGCTTACGGCCTCGCTTGTTGCTGAGGCTGGCTTTGAACAAACTATCCTTCTGCCTCAGTCTCCAGAGCCGGTGAGGTTACAGGCATGCAACATCACACCCAACCTGGATTTTATTTTAGTTCTATAGATAAAGCATATGCTTCATTTGTAATATTACCTTTCCATACACTAGCATGCTGTTGCCTTTTGATGATATTTATAATTAATTTTCATTTTTATTTCAGATGATAAATATAACTTTTTATGTGAAAAATCATATCTTACTAGAAGGTAAATAAAAAAGTAAACTCAATTATGCATTTCAATTTCATATAGAACAGTGAGAAAACCATGTAAAATTGTGTGGATGTTAATCAAGTAATAAGTAATGCTTTATTATTTCTCTCAGTTAAAATTTAAGAACAAGTCGAAAGACATTTCTGTAACTCCTTAATGTACCAGGACATTTTTAGAGAACAGGCTGTTTTTGTTGTTGTTTTGTTTTGTTTGGGGGGGGGGTTGCCAAAGTAAGTAATTCTGAGGCATGAAAGTACAGAGAAAAAAAAATCCAGGTAAGAATGAAGAGAGGAGCATAAGTCAGACTTTCCCTGTGGGCTTGGGCAGGTCACTCCAAGTCACTGAATCTCCGTGAGCCACAGACCCACTGAACCCTAGGTCTCTTGGGCCCATAAAATCCATTTAAAAAAATCTGAATACACTCATTTGTAGGTATTTTTTTAAATGCCCAAGTCATCATATAAGAACCCTTGTTTTACAATAATTTTGCTTTCCCCTAATATTATTTCTAGGAATTAATGACAAGCAGTATATAATCCACTCTTATTTATATATTAATATTATCTATAGAGTTTTTCTCATTACTCTGAATCCTTATTTGTCGTGGGTGATTGATAAATCATTTTTTTGAACTATGCGAAACTCTGGACTGTGAAACACTGCTCTTGGGAACCCTGTGGTGCGAGGGTGCCCAGGGAATGCACATTTGCAAGATGATTCCTGTTGATGGGGGGAATTCTGTTGCCATGGAAATCACTACTTCAAAAATATAGAAGAGATGGGCATAACCTCCCAAGCCCCAAACAACTTGTTTTTCCCATTTTCATCCTGTTTTCCTGAGGAAGTTCTCCACACTGCATCCCTTTAGTGTACCTACTCATATAAGTGCCTGCTTGGACTCCATTTTGTGGTTAGCTCCATTCTCCATCAAAGCTGGGCCACCCACATGCCCCTGCTCTTTATTAATAAATGAGGCTTTGCCTTATTTCTATAATTTCTAATAATTTTCTAAATCTGGCACATTGCCTTTGTTGGTTAACTGTCCATTGGCAGTGCTGGTCACCATTTATACTTATTTTTATTTTAGTCTTCTAAACCTTCTTGATTGTATTGACAACAGATATGATCAGGTCTTTGAAAGTTGAGCTCAACTCACACAACACATAGCAACATCTATTTTAAGATATAAATTTGTATTAATATATATACTGATGGAGTTGACTGAGTAGTTCAGTCTCCAACCTGAAGCGAGTATGTATATTGGATCCACATACAGCAAAATATAATGGCAGTGGCCATTCTTTGAGGTATGTCTGTAAATTGTCAGCAAGTCAATTATTTTCTTCATCATGGAAACAACATACTGGTCCCCAGATAGAAAAGACATGCCACAAGCATTATGTTTCTCTATTATTCTAGATTTCTTATCCTGGAATCTGCTTCAGAACAAAGACATTATCTGAATAGCACAGGATGAATTCTGAATTAAGCCCCTAAACAAAATGTAATAAAAGGTCTCCTTATACTTTGGTTATTGTAAAATAAATCTACAACCTTTCTTCAAACTTCCAACATATTGGTTATTTCTCCTTTGTTCCACCATGTCCTTTGAACATGTCTGTTACTTATCATTTTGTAATTATTTAATGTGTTAACTTCCTGACTACCTAGTAAACATCATGAAACAGTCACTTCTGCATTTTATAACACCCGGGCCTAGCACAGTGCCTGGCACAGAACAGGTGCTTAATATATATGCTTGTTGGATGAATGAGAGTTAACAGATGTTCTCTTCATTGTTCTAACCTGCTATGTCCTGACTGACCTTGGATAGTCTTACCTGTTTTTCCCTGTGTTCAATCCCATGCATCGGTTCAGCTACCTCTTAGTGCCTCCTTCACGTCTTCTACCAGAGGTTGCCTCCTTTGAGAACAGTTACTTGCCCAACCTGTGTTCTCACAGAATTTTGTATTCTCCTCCCTTGGCTCTCATCTTGCTCTATTGCAGTTGCTGAAATGGCCCATGTGCCCTGCTGGGTAACGAATGTGCAATTTGTTTAACATCAACACTAAGACAGAATCCATAGGAGAAGCTAAATAAATGTATGTTGGATGAATGACCACCAATTGCCTATTTTAATAGTTTTACCAGGGTAAAAGAATATTTGAAATAAATAAATGAACAAGTCAAAGAAATTCACATTATACACCAGCATTGATACCATGTTGCAGAACAACACAATGTTGCCTTGTAAACAAAAAGCAATCAGTCTTTGCAACTGAAGTCACTATATCCAAATAAATCCTCTCATCTCTTTCCTGCACATGAACTATAATTTTGTAGGCTTTAGGAAATTTCAACACAATGAATCTATTTCTATTTTCTATATAGAAATAGAAATAGTAATTATATTTTTATTTTCCACAAATAGACTAACAGGATTTTTTAAATTCTTTATTTTATGAGAAACAGGAATTTATTAAGAACCATATTTGCTATCCCCAAAGCCTGGGAGAAAAGACAAGAGAAGAGCAGGGAAAGTGTCCCAGGCTCTGATATCTCTTATGGGTGGGAGCAGAGGCTCTCCAGGTGGGTCCAGCTGTGTTCCTGAGTAGAATCGTTCAGAGCAGCCTGAGCCAGTTTGCACATCTCACTCCTGCAGCTGTTTGAGTCGGTGCCTGACCAACGCCCACACCATGGCATCAGGATCCATGGAGCTCACATTCCTCTGCCTATCCATTGGTTTTGAATGGGTCTCCACTCAATATTTTCATTGGAGCCATTTTGTTTCTCATCATTGGGTTTATCTTTTGGGCCAGCCCACAGAAACATGGTGTGCAGCAACATAGCTGTTGGATGCAGGTAGCAATCCTCCTAGTCACCCTCTTCCAGCCCTTGCTGGGTACAGGCTATGTGGAGAGGGAGTTTTCTTCTGAGCATGTACCCTAGGAGGACCTGCAGCTTGGGGTGATTATCTGAAAACTGGGTATGGGAGACACAGGGACATGCCTGGGAGGCTACACTGGGAGTGGGGGGATCCTCGCATGCAGCAGGGAGGAAGAGCAGGTAGGCTGGCTCTTATGCTACCCTTCTTCAGTGACTGCTTGACCTCTTGATGCTCACAGGGCAAGAAGGGGAAGGTACAAAAGGCAGGCTCACCAGCACTGCTCTTTGGGTAGGGAAATCATAAGGACTGTGAGCCTGGTGAGGCCCCAAACCCCAATGCACCGCTTCACCTGGAACATGCAGCCTGCCCACTGAGTTATCTGTGCTGGAGTATCAGGTTCATAGCCATCACCTCCTTGAATTTTCTGTCTACCATAGACATCCCAGTATTATATGGGTCATAACCCATGTGAAACATGATGGTCTTTATTGCAGGGTCAGGGTGTCTGGGGTGTGGCTTCTCACTCTGGAGAATATTCCTTACTCTGGCTCAGCCATGGATGCCCTATGATGTGGTCTATTGTGAGTCTCTGCGTAGAGTCCCCAGTCAGTATTCTATTGATGAAGCTTTTGCACTTGAGTAGAAATATGAGAGGGAATGTGGAATCTTGCAGGCAGGATCTGTTCCTTCAACCGGTCCCATTAAATGGTCAGCTACCTTTCTGCCTCCTAACCATGAAGTACAGAATGACACCCAGAATCCAGACATCCATGGCAGGGGGACCTCAGATTCTTCCCAATCAATGATTTCTGGAGCACAGTATGGGATAGTACTCTAAAACCTGTCCAACTTCTGCCCAATTGTGAACCTGCTCCTTAGGCTGGAATCAATAAGTTTGACATTTCCTCTGGCATCTATTGGGATGTTCTTTGCCTTCAGCTTTCCATGCAGTGATGCCCTTCTCATGACAGTAGTACATGGCATATGTAATCTGCCCCAAGTCTCTGGGCATCATGCTCCTCCATGGCACTGACCTCCAAGATGTGGTGTAATAGCTGTCCCCCACCTGCATGCTCCATCACAAGGTAGCTATTTTTGGTGGTTTAAACAACTTGAAACAGCTGGACCACATTTGGGTGTTCCAAGGTCTCTGTTATATCCACTTTTGGCAGGACTTTCACAGCCACCTATGTTCTGGTGAGGAGCTGGCGAACTAGATTCACCTGGACAAATCCAACCCCCTCCTGCTGCCCAATGTCCCTTGGGACTTGATAATGGTCTGTGAAGACAGCCTCAGAGCAGGAGCTGGGCCCCTGCAGCACTACACCACTCTGACTACTCTCACTGCAAAATCCTAAGCAGCAATACCAACTAAGGATGCTAGCCAGATAATAAAATTATTATTATTATAACAAACCAAAACAAAATTTTTAAAAAACAAATAAAAAAAATAGCTGGGTACAGTGGCACATGCCTGTAATCCCAGCAGCTCAGGACACTGAGGCAGGAGGATCATGAGTTCAAAGCCAGCCTCAGCAAAAGCCAGGTGCTAAGCAGCTCAGTAAGATCCTGTCTCCAAATAAAATACAAAATAGGGCCGGGGATATGGCTCAGGGATCAGGTGCCCCCGAGTTCAATCTCTAGTACAAAAAAAAAAAAAAAACAGAACCACCAAACCACCAAATGAGCTAGCTATCTGTGAGTCTGACAGGTCTCCACCAAGAGCTCCCTGTGCTTATGGACAAAGACTCAGACATAGGCAAGGCTTCTACAGCTGGTGTTTAAAATTCCCTCTCAGTGGCTCCCTATGAGGTCAGAGCAAGAAACATCCTGGTCACACCTGGGCATAACCCTCAATGGTCATCTCACTTTTTGGCTCCAGAACCTTTTCCAACTTTCATAGTAAAAATAAGGAAGGACTCCAACAACTTTTTGCATCAGTGGATTATGGAGACTGATCTTTACTTGTTTAGGAATTAGAATTCAATTGTCTTTTATAACTTTTGGCTTTTAAAGACCCCATCATACTCAAGATATTCTTTTACTTTCAACTTGGAATGATCAGTGTCAAAAGGATAGTAACACTTCACTCACACTGTGGTGCTCTAACAAAATACTCTGTTCCCTAAGACACTGTGGAGCATAGAAGTAACACCTATGAGGTTAAGAGGAAAGGACCGTTCATCATAACTTCCCCCCATCATTAGATCAACCACCCCACTCTTGGTACCAACTTCTGTTTTAGTCAGCTTTGCATCCGTGTGACCAAAAGACTCAACAAGAACAACCTAGAGGATATTGTCCACGGCCAACCAACTCCATAGCTCTAGGCCCAAGGTAAGGCAGAACAACATGGCCAAAGGGCATGGCAGGGGGAAATATTTCGGGACACAACAAACAGGAAGCAGAGCAGAATGTTTAAATTCTTGAAAGTGAAGGTATATCCAACCATTTAATATAGATAAAAGAAAATGGCTGTTAAGACCCCTAGGGAGATGACCTACTTCTTAGCTCTTAGTAACATGATTTAATGCTGGAGTCCCTGGGGTAGAAGCATGTTGTTCAGCTCTGGTAATGGTAGCCTCAGGAAGGGGACAGTCACCAAGTTCAGTAGAAAGGCTGCATGTAAACAGGTACAGATGGCTTTCTGCACAATCAGTAAAAATCACCACAGACTACTACTTGAAGTATACTCCAACTTTTAAGAATTTGTTCCACGGATGTGGAGACACAAACAAGAGTGGTTTTCACACATAAGCAAGGTAATGTATTTCCTGTAACTTCTGAGGTAGTGATGGTATTGAACTTCCAAACAGGGACAAATGATGACCCCTAAGTTTATTAATTATTCCACCCAAAAGCTATCAAGAAATTTCACATTTCTATTGTTCACACCATAGAGGAGTTCACATATGTTACCTGATAAGCAAGTCATAGGAAGAGAGTCACTTACTTTCCAAGGTACCCGTGACAATGAAGGGTATGTGTCACCATCCAACTTCAAGCCAGCACATGTGCTCCCCATATCCCACACACTGTCCTCACTGAAACAGATGGATCCTTCCACTCTTGCCCTGGTCCTTGTCTATTTGTATCCAAGCTCCTGGGAAAGTGGCATCTCTCTGGAACCTTCAATTTCTCACCTCCAACTCTTTTAACCTTTTCTAATTTGGCTTCCATCCCAACTACTGCAAAGAGCCACCCTTTCCAAGGTTTCCAATAACCATCTCTCAGCCAAATCAAATGGCTTTTTTTCCTGTATTCATCATTTTTATTTCTGCCCTCCAAAAAGCCAGTCAGCAGAGTCCACCATTATGAATAACTCCCTTCTTCTTGATTCTTCATCATCCTGCACTTCCATAACCTATCCTCTCCATCTATTTCTGTCAATTTTCTTTGCATGCTGTTAAATCTTTTCTAACCAGATTTGACTCTGTTCCATGCTTTAGCATTTGGACCTTTTCTTATAAATGGCTCCTTCAGAATTACCAATGCTCTCTACTCACTGAAAATATCCCTAGAGGTCACATTTCCCTACAAAATGTCAATCCAATGAAAGTTTTGATATGACAAAATATTTCTGATTATCCATTGTTTTTCCTTAGTAAAAATGCTTTGTTGATATAAAGAAGAAGGAGTAGACAAGATTCCTGCTATCAAGGAACTTAAACTCATAGCTTTCAGGTGCAGAAATGGATCTAAAAGGTAATTAGGTCTTCAGGACTTGCACCATGGCAGTTCCTGGGCTGGATGTGGGCTGGGTATGACCTCACTGTGTGGTCTCATTATGTTTATTTGGCCCACACAATTTTGGTTTAGTTTTGTTAGAACTCACAAAAAGAAGATTGTGCTGGGCACAATGGTGCACTCCTGTAATCCCAGCAATTCAGGAGGTTGAGGAAAGAGGATCACAAGTTCAAGGCCAGTCTCGGCAACTTAGCAAGACCCTCAGTGACTTAGTGAAACCCTGTCTAAAAATAAAAAATAATAATAATAATAAAAAGGGCTGGGGATGTGGTTCAGTGGTTAACCACTCCTGGGTTCAATACCCAGTACCAAAAAAAAAAAAAAAAAGAAAGAAAGAAAAAGCAGATTTTGTATCCAAATTTTGATTTATTTTGCAAACTCAGATCTGGCAACATAGTGCTCACATTGCTACATAGCAGAAATAGGTGGAGCCAAGTCTCAGTGGCCCACTTTAGATGGAGCACTTGCTCTCCATGTATCAGGTTGTAAGTGGCAGTAGCCATTTATCAAGGCACTTAATGCCAGGTTTTTTGGTTGTTGTTTTTTGTGGTGGTGGGGGGGGACATATCTTTTACCCTATGTCTATCATATGTGAAAATTCAAACATGACCAAGAAACCAAGCAATTCTTCTAAAGTCCAACCAGCTATATCTATTTACTTAACCTGCCTGTCCTGTTTTAAATTACATAAATTCAAAAATTAACATATGTATAGGCAAAATAATCTACATAAGCCCCACCTATATATCATTTCTCATTACATAAAGTTACATAGAATTTAGAAGTATCACCCATACCTCTATATGACTTTCAGTTTATGAACTAAAAGTCTATGAACTTTTAGCTCAAAACCTAAAAGGAAGCACTCTATACCTCTTAAAAGCTGCCATTACAAAACAATTCCCAATCTCAAAGTGACACCTCTTTCCCCTAACCCTTGGATCTCTTTAGTGATACTCGAAACACATGAGTTGCTATATGTTCGTCTGTTCTGCTCTTACTATATACTAGGCACTCAGTATATTTGTATTTCTAAGTATTTATGAATTTCACAGAGGAAAACAGACAGGTACTCATTAGTTAATTACAAGAAACCAAGAAGCATAATGTACAAAGATAATTAAAGCCGCATAAGGAGAGAATTGTACTCTCTTTGAAGGATGGAAGGTATGATCAAAGAGGATCCTTAGAAAGTGTCACAGAGATTAATTTTCAGAAAGTTTTGAATAGAAGAAATATTATATGTCAGGGGATTAGAGATTAAAGCACAAAGAAAAGTAAAATATACATTTGTTCAAACAAAACAAAGAATAGAATTGGTGATGGGGCTATCAAGAAAAACAATGTGAGTATAAAAGGAGAAGAAGTGGAAGGGTAGATAAAAGTACCAAGGGAGATATCCAAAGTCCACATACATAACCCGTCCCTTCCCTCTGTCAAGATTTTCAAGTCCCATTATGAGGGGGGAGGGGCAGTATAATCTATAGAAGTAGCCACTTTGCATACTTGGCTTTGTTAAAAAAAAAAAAAAGCCCACAGGATACGAGTGGCATCTGAAGATTGGTTCATAGCTATATTTTTTAATATTTATTTTTTAGTTATAGGTGTACACAATATCTTTTTATTTTATTTTTATGTAGTGCTGAGGATTGAACCCAGTGCCTCATGCATGCTAGGCAAGTGCTCTACCTCTGAGCCACAACCCCAGCCCCTGGTTCATAGTTATATTTATGGAAAAGAGGGGCAGGAAAGATCAAAATAACTAGTTTAAAGGACTATTGAGAAGTAATTTGTTTAAGCATTATGAGTGTAAGAATTAGGGGGGGAAAGAAAATCTCTTAAATAATTTTAACTTTTGTATAATTATAGTAGAAACAAAATTCCAAGAGCAATGAACCAATTTTATGCTACAAAAAAAGACGCGCCCAGATAAAATGAAATATATTTTAAAATTTACACAAATAAACAACGATAAAATGTAAGAGTAGACTTCGTTTAGTTCAAAACCTAAAAGGAAGCACTGATGGAAAAGACATTTTAATAAAGACCTCCTTTATGGTATCATGAGGATTAATTTTTGTGATTAATTTTGTGATTAATAATTGTTTATAACAAATTATCTAAATTGTACTGCCATCTAACCTCAAACAATAATTTATATGGAATTCATCACATGCTCTTTGTAAGGCTGGGATGTAGAGGTGTATTTAAATTTGCACAATGTCATTGTAGTCTTTAAGAAACAAGTTTTACAGTGCTTGCAAAGGCACCAGGGAACAATTTGTCTTCACTAGGCTCACAATTATCCTACTAGCCATAGACCATGTGACCATTGCTTAGTTACAAAACTCCGGCAGGGACAGATTGTTATGAGGAATATTCCCCTGAGTCTTGAGGTTTTGTTCTTGTTTTACTTTCCTTTTAGAGTTTCATTAGTTTTTTTGTAGATCAAGGAAAATTTTGGTGTCCTTTCAACAAGTTTTTTTTTTAATAAGGCACTTCACTAAATAGAGAAAAATTTTAATAAGGAAAAATAAATCTATTATCCTAAAGTTCAACAAGGTAGCTCACTTGTGTCTGAGAGCCTAGTATGTTAGTAATTTTTTAAAGCAAAACAAATGAACATATACTCTTCATTATTAAACCCCACCTCTGCAACAGAGGAGGATGCTCTTTGGGTAAATATATGATTTTATGCTGTTAACAAATTAAAGAATTCCTTAATATGTCATATTCCCTTTTGGTTTCTCATCTCATTTCCTGGTCTCTTTAGGACTAACATGAACATATGTTCCATATTAATGAACCTGAATATTTGTAACTTTACTACGATGAGAGCTTTAAAGAGAAATCAGCTTTTTACACAAAATGAATGTGGCAAGACTCATGAAGAAGCCTTCACTGTTGCCTTTCCAACTGCCTTCACATCAAGGAAATTCACTAATTTTCCTTCCAATTATTTATAATATATCCACCAAGTGCCAGGCAATAATCCAGGTTCTGGAGATACAGCAATGAACCAAACAAAGACCCCTCTCATGAAGCAGATGTGGAAGGGCAGTGACATGGAGACAGAAACAGCAATCAAACAAAAGAAGGTGTCCCAGCCACTCAGGAGGCAAGAGGACTGCAAGTTCAAAGCCAGCCCCAGCAACTCAGCAAGACCTTGTCTCTAAATAAAATATAAAAAGGGCTAGGGATATGGTTCAGTGGTTAACGCCCCTGGATTCAATCCCTGGTACAAAAAAAAAGGGGGGGGAAGGTGGAATGTGGCTGGTTGTGACACAGAGACAACACAAGATAAGGTGATAGGGAGTCGTGGTAGAAATGGTAGCATTTCAGACTGCAGTGTTAGGACACATCTCTGAGAAAGGCTACATATTTGAGGACTCTGAAAGAAGTCAAGCAGTCAGCCAGGAGTTTGTCCATGCAGAGCATTCCAGGCAGAGGGCACCCGTGTGCTGAGGCCCAGGGGGTGGAGTAGCATGTGTTAGATGCTTGAGTCAAGTCAAGGAGGCAGACAAGAATGGAGTGCAGGGTGGAGGGGAGAGTGAGGCAGGATGACAGCTGGAGCTGCCATGCAGGGTCTGGCTCTTGCCAGGTTAGATTATGGGTGGGGATTTTATGCAGTGAGATGGGGACTTAATGTTTAAGTGCAGAAAAACTAGTGAACTTAAAAATGTGGTCTGATATCATTATAATCTCCAAGCTACTTTTATGAACTGGCTCACTCCTCTTTTCCTTTCCTATCTATATTCTAGCTTATTTTTTAATATTATTCATCCCTTAGAACTATGTGAAGTTTCTTAAAAAAAAAATCAATCCCAGCATTTATTGCTTCCATAAAAATTCAAGTAATGGAAGGAGAGATCTACCCTTTTGCTATGGCTTCATAGTATTGATTATGCTAACCTCTTGAAATTCAGCAATGCTACTTCCACCAGTATGGAAAAACACAATGATAGGAATTTGGCTAATTTTTCAGGACTCATCGTTGCATCATTTAGTCAAAGAAAAGTGATATGAAGTCTTTGCTAAAAATAGGCCATGATTCTTATTACACCAAATCCACTCTCTTAATTCCCTCAAGGTTAAGTGAATTAGAGTGTCAGCAAGACTGATAGAAGATGTAGCAATTACAGTTTTAGTTTTTAAATTTCTCTATCATGTTTAACTCCAAGTGAATGAAATATAACCTAAATTTCCACATATATTCAGTGCCTGGTAGCAAGTGATGGTCAAGTGCAAATAGAATGCAGATCTGACTAGGCCCATCAGATAAATCTCTGAACCATTCACAGCAAAAAGTGAAGGGTTTGAACTACAGCCCCTTCCAGTTGGAAAATGCTATTTATCTTGGAACCAAATATCACATATTATGAGAAATGTCCAAATTAAGAATGAGAAACTATAATATATTTTAACAGAAATGTTTTTCCTCTTTGCAATTTGAGAACACATGCATTTCAGAAACAATGGAAACTGTATTGCTGAATTTACTACCCAAAAAAAGTACCAATTTATACATTTATTTATATTATTAAATACATAGGATTAGCAACACTATTTTGAAAAGTTGGTAATTTTCCCTGTTTTCTCTTCCCAGTGAGAGAAACACACTCCTCTTTTCTTCCTTCTCTTCCTCTCCCTGTCCCTCTCCCTCTTCCTGTTTCCTCCACCACCACCACCACCCCCCGCCCCCAGCCTTGCTGGATTCCCAGAACACCAAAGAATCCTGAGGTTTTTTATGTCAAGTGTTGTTATACATTAATATAACAAGCCCAAATGGGAGGAAGGATACTTAGATGCTCTAAAGTTTACAGAAAAGGGATATGAGAGAAAGGAAGAAAGCCATCTAAGAGCTGTCAGCATCAAAGTGGGAAGCTTGGTGCCATGCTATTTAAGCATTAATTTTCTTATTGTTGTTAACATTTTAAAATATAGGGTTTTTTTCTCTTTTTAAAATTTATGTATCTCTTTTTTTTTTGGTGGTGGTTTTGGGGATCAGTCGGGGTAAACACTAGTTAGTGCCTTGGAAAGTTTGTGGTTCTAGGAAGTAGGATAAGAAGGACTTTAAAGAATGTGACTACGAAGAAAATGAAGAGTAGAAACTGGCCACTTTCTTGTCTCAAGTGTGAAGATGAGTATCAAAGCAGAGTGACTGCGGCTTTCAAGTAAAATAATGTGTCTAGAAACTATCTGACGAAATCCACCTATGCAGTGGACACAAAACCCATCCTATCTGTGCCCCTGCTTGCAGGCACAGTGTGGCCCTCTACTGTATCCCAGACTGCCATCACAGAGGAGCCTGTGAGTAATAAAGGGTCCCAAACCTCTCCATTGAGTTTTCCAGGTTCTTTCACTGGGATCAGTAAACAGTATGCTCCAGGCATTTCCAGCCCTGGGGTTAAATAGGATCTAACTGAGGACCTCACTCACACTAGGCAAGCACTCTACCACTGAGCTACATCAATTGCTAAACCAATTTTATCTAATTATCTGTTCCGTCTCTTTATATTTGAAGCTCCTCAAAAGCTTTGGCCCAAATCATAATACCTACAACAGGTTTATATATAACATAGATATAATACACGGGGAAGTACAAGGGTGTCCGTAAGTAAATAATAGAACACCTCATTAGATGAATTGTAGATACTTGTATTTATTTCAGAAAGTAAGGTCCTTATATGGGCTGGGGATGTGGCTCAAGCAGTAGCGCGCTCATCTGGCATGTGTGTGGCCCGGGTTCGATCCTCAGCACCACATACAAACAAAGATGTTGTGTCCGCCAAAAACTAAAAAAATAAATATTAAAAAAATTCTCTCTCTCTCTCTCTCTCTCTCTCTCTCTCTCTCTCTTAAAAAAAAAAAGAAAAAAGAAAGTAAGGTCCTTATAAAGATAAATGTTGGGGCTTAGAACATGGCACCCTAAAGTCTGAAGCCTTAGCATGCTGAGCACTTTGAACTAAAAGGAGACTGGAAGGGCCTCAGAATCTTCTGACCTTATATCCTCCTATCTCCATCCCTCTTTCTCCCCCACAGAGATTCATGGAAACCAGAATTCCTCATTTCCAAGAAGGGTACTAGAAACTAGAACCCCTCTCCCTTAAAGCAAGTAATGAAAATGTCACTCTGTCCCTTGAAGACCATCATTCCACCCTTCTTTCTCTCCCTTGGAGACCCTCTTTCCAGAGGGGTCTGTCCTATGGGGTGGGGGATTCTACACAGAGAGGCTGAGAAGAATCTGAGCAGACAGGCTGGTCTTTCTGCATTTCTCATCTCTGTTACACCATTAGATCAAATCCTCCTGTTCAATCACATTCCCACACAGCTGTCTATTCCTTATGGAACCTAAACACAAAAATAAACAGCTTTCCTTGGGTCCCTGGACATCATTTCTGAAGACTCCCATGTCTTGCACAATTGTGCATTAGTTACGCTTTTCTCTTGTTAGCCTGTTTACATTACAGGCATGTCCACTGTGACCCTTACAATGAATAAGAACAGGTATCACAACTCCTACAATAGCAAGTTACTTCCCAAGATAAGTTTCTTGACATTAAACACACACACACACACACACAGAATAGAAAATAGGGAATCCAGTCCAAAAGGGATAAATACAAAATATCCAAAAAACTTTCCTCTCTGCTCTTCAGGAAACTACAATCTGGATTTCTTATCTGACCTTGCCATCAATATACTTTATAACTCAACACCATTACCAGAGGTACTCTAAATAATTTTCCCCCATACAGGATGGAAGTGATTTCAACTAAAAACTGATGTGAATTTTACACACAGTTTATTTTTTGAAGATTTTTTTTAAAAAGAAATGAGGCATGAAACATGACCTGGGGCCATCAGCTGTTACTCAACTGAGATCAAGCTCACTATTGTCAGAATTAGCACAGGCCGGTAGCTTCTACGTTACACAACCTGCCATTCTTGCACCTCTGCTAGAAAGCTTCTTTCCATCATCTGAGTTTCTCATCAATCAATTCCTTTACTTTTAAAACTTTTCAATTATTAATACATAAAGGCATATACATGGGAAATTTTCATGTTTTAATGGTGCATCATAGTTAAACATAATAGTGAGGTTCATTGCTACATATTTGTACACGTATACCATAGAGCAATATAATGTGGTCAACTTCATTCCTCAGTATCACATTTTTTTCTCTTCTCTCCCCCTTATCCCCTTTCTCTGTCCTACTGGTTCCCCCTCTACTTTTGTGGGAGTCTCATAAATTCTTTGGGGGGGATTCTTTTTCAAAGCTACATTGTCTTTAAAGAAGAATATTAGGCGCTAGTTATGTAACTCAGTGGCCAAGTGCGTTCCCAGTGTGCATATGGCCCTGGGTTCCATATCCAGCACTAAAAAAAAAATGAAAATTAGAAAGTGAGAGTGTGAAGATACATATGGCTTAGTCGATGGAATAAGTGGCCAATCATTTTGTAGAACTTTTTTTTTGTAAATTATATTTTACAAATATACGTATGAACTTTCTTATTGTTTTATTTCTTTTTAGATATACATAACAGTAGAGTATATTTGACATATTACACAAACATGGAGTATAACATTAGGATTAGGATCCCATTCTTATGGTTGTACACCATGGGGAGTTTCACTGATCATATAGTCATATGAGTATAGAAAAGTTATATCCAATTCATTCTATATCTTTTCTATTCCCAATTCCTCTCCCTTCCCTTTTAAATCCCCTTTGTCTAATCCAATAAACTGCTATTCTCTCCCCACCCCACCTCCCTATTGTTAGCATCTACATATCAGAAATGACATTTGGCCTTTGGTTTTTTTATTTTCTGGCTTATTTCACTTAGCATGATAATCTCCAGTACTATCCATTTATCAACAAATGCCATAATTTAATTCTTCTTTGTGGCTGAGTAATATTCTATGGTATATGAACTTGTTTCTGTTGGGTAGCTAGAGAAACAGGAAGCTGTTAAACACAATTTGCTAGTATTAGTTTTAAGTAAGGTTGGCCTGAATTAAACAAGTCATCTAATAAGTAGGAACCATTTAAAAAAGGAAACAAAAAAGCAACTAACTTTGAAAAAACTGTATCATTTGAACTCAATATCAGAAAGAAGAACAAGAAATATCTGGTATTCTACATGGCCTTAATTTGAGAAATCAAGAATGGTTTTTGTTTCATTTTGGTTCTGGAAATTGAACACAGGGGCACTTTAGTCTTGAGCTACATACCCAGCCCCCCGCTTTTTTAAACTTTTATTTTGAGGCAGGATCTAACTTTCTGAGTATCCCACTAAATTGATGAAGCTGGCCTCAAACTTTTTTTTTTTTAAGAGAGAGAGAGAGAGAATTTTTTAATATTTATTTTTTTCAGTTTTCGGTGGACACAACATCTTTATTGTATTTTCATGTGGTGTGAGGATGGAACCCAGTGCCCCGCGCATGCCAGGTGAGCGCGTTACCACTTGAGCCACATCCCCAGCCCATCAGACTTTTGATACTCCTGCCTCATCCTCCCAAATGACTGGTATCATAGGAGGCTTGTGCCAATCACCACTGTGCCTGGCTTCATGAACAGTTTTGTAAAGTATGTTTGGTCTCTATTATAATTAGAGAATGGTTCTGTAGCTTCCTAAGGAGCTATTGAAATTCAGCAATGAGTCTGCATCAAATGGAACAGCAGAATGATGTGTCCTTTCTATTGAGAGTTGCTTTAGGGTGTGGATTCTCATCTTCTTTGCTAGAACATATTTTGAAATTGTAGTTTTAAGGAACAAAAGCACAGGAAAAACCATAGAAAAAATCCAATAGACCTGTCTGTTACAAAATTTTATTGCAACATTCCCTTCCTCTTTTAGATAATAAAAATTATTATATCTAACCAGTGCTTTATCATAGTTTTTTTTTTTCCTTTTTTTCTCTTCTAGTGCTAGGGATTGAGTCCAGGGGCACTCTCCCACCAAGTTACATCCCCAACCAGTCCTTGTATTTTTTATCTTGAGACAGAACCTCACTAATCTGCTGAGGCTGGCCTCTGACTTGCAATCCTCCTGCCTCAGCCTCCTGGTTATTGTTTACAAAGTTTATTCTCATTATTTCATTTGATCTTCCCAAGGGCCACCCATGAAGTGGACAGGTGTAAATATTAGCAACATAGGGTATTATTTAAAAATGTAAACACTAGCTTATTTGCTCTCTTGGGATACTTACTCCCTTAAACCCGTTAAAATTTTAAACCCCCAAATGTCCCTTGTTTCTATAAAATCATCCTTAGTGACTCTACCTAAAATTACCGACCATACTCATGATGGCTTGCTTTCCCTCTCTTTTTTCCTTTTCTTCCTAGGGCTTACCACTGTAATATACAATATATTTTCTTTTTAAATATTTTTATTCATTCCTCTCCCTTAACATCACATAAAACAAGTAAGGGCAGGGCTTTTGTCTATGTCGCTCACAGCTTACAACTTCAACCCCAAGAAAAAGTGCCCAGCACATGAGAGGTACTCAGCAAATACTTTTTTTTTCTTAATATCAGGGATTAAAGCCAGGGATGCTTTCACTGAGCCACATCCACAGCTCTTTTTATATTTTTATTTTGAGACAAGTTCTTGCTAAGTTGCTTTTGGCCTCACTAAGCCGCTGAGGCTGGCTTCGAACCTACTGCCCTCCTACCTCAGCCTCCAGAGCTGTGGGATTACAAGCATGAGCCACTGCACTTGCTTCAGTAAATACTTTCTAAATGAATAGATTCAGACTCTTCTCTGTACTTGTTTCTTCTTCTGTGAAATGTTATAACAGTTCTTTCATTTAAGGTTATCAGGAGGAATCGAGAAGCTTTGACGCACCTAGTACAGTACCTGGCATGTAGTAAACACAGCATTAGTGTAGACCATTATTGCCTCCATTTTTCAGATAAGTAAACTGAGGTTTAGAGAAGTTAAATGACTTTTGTCATTAGGTCCATGATTGAGGATCTGTTATGATTTCCACTCTAGCACATTTTTAAACAGATATTACTCAATAACATAAAGATTCCCCCTCTGCATATCAAACATACTTCAGCATGTTTTAGAATAAAGTATAAAAATAGCTACCGTTTATTCAGTGTTTACCATGGACCACCCTGCTTTACATAATCTTTTCCTTAATATTTATTATTCACCCCATGAGATCTGTCCTCTCATTAGTCTCGTTGACAAAATTCATGGTACAGAGATGGTACATAACTCAATCAAGGACCCAGAGATAGAAAGAGGTAGAGCTGGGATCTGCACTCAGGTTCTCTCTAGTCCAGGGCCCTTAAGTGCAGTCCTCTACTCCCAGTGGCCTGTGCCCAAACTTCCTCTCTGCCTTCACCCCACAGAGACGGTGAGAGGCGGGGTGTCTGCCCTAGGTTGGCTGTAGGGGGGTTTGATGCTGGATGATCTGTGGGAGAACAGAATTGTCTTGTGCCATCAGAAACCCTTGAACTCACACTAACGGCCCAGCTGAATGATGGGAATGTGGGAAGGGAAAGAAACGCCACGTTCAAAGAATATAGGGCACTCTGAATTCTTTCTGTTGTATAAAAGATTCTTTTCATTGGGATTTAAGAGAGAAAAATAATCCCCTCTAGTCTCTGTGCGTTTGAAGGGTTTACATCACTGCTTCTCACATTCCAATGATTCAACAGAAACAGCTGTCCTGCAATCCCCGGCAGGAAGCCATGAACTGTATTCCAAAGAACATGCTCCATGTCTTTATTATTTATTAATTATTGTATGATTCCGGCCTTGTAATAAGAGAATATCAGCCTAAAAGAGTAAAAAGGAAGAAAAAAATGTTTCTCTATTTCCCTAACACAAAGCAGCACTCTCTAAATTGACTTCTACATTATGCTCTCCATTTTTTAAAAAATAAATTCATCAAGATGTTTTCTTGTTTTGGCAGAATATAGACCAGAAAAATTTTTTATTACTAAAACTACTTCATAAACAAAAGTGTAGGATCTCCTTTGGCTCAGGGGCATCAACAAAACAAAACAAAACACAAGATAATGAAAATAGGAAATGTCTTCATATAGATTTTAATATCATAAACATTTGCAATAATTTCTGCACAGCTGGTATCAATCTAATTAACAAAAACTAATCAGTTACCCATGGCTTCTGAATCATAGCAAGACTCATATATCTTTCATGCAATAAACAATATCCAAACTTTGAAGTTGTCCCTTTTGTTCTGTAGTTGTACTACATTTATTAGATGATAGGGAATGGCTCATTAGTCAAGACTTAGTTTAGAAATAAATCCATCAACATACATATATTCAGGCATACTTAGAAATACACATCATTTTCTGGATTTTTATAATCATAACAAATAATTTGATGGAGAAAGATTTTACATGAGTATCTCTTTCAGCAAACAGAAATAATCAGTTTTTCCCTAAAATATAATGTAGATCCCAAACCGAATTCTGGAAAGTTGTGAAATTTTGTTTAATACCATTGTAATTTTATCATGTATACATGGTTTGTCTTTTCTTTCTTTTTTTAAATATTTTTTTAATAGGAATCAAACCTATGGCTTCACACATGCCAGGCAAGTGCTCTACTAATGAGCTACATCCCTTTAGATGGCAATTTTTTTTTATTTTCAACATAATTACTATTCTGTGTTCATAAATTACTTACCTCTTAATTTATTTTTAAGATAGAATCTATTCTTTCAAAAAATTTTTAAACTAATATTAACAAAAGTTGTTATACTTACTCAATTGTTAAAAACAAGTACAATAAGTTTTCTGGGATATTTTGTTTGCATTTTATTTTACCTGTTTTATTTTTCTTTTCTTCTTTTATTTTTAAGAATTTTGTACTAATTGTTAAACACATCCAAGTGAACACTTACATATGTACATACAGAGAATTAAAAGACAAATACTTAGGAATTCTCCATAGAGAAGGTTAGTATCTCTTTTGGTCCCATTTCCCTTCCCACTTCTTATTGGTAACCATAAACAAAATTTCCCTCAGTTAAAAAAAAAATTATGTAACTTGATGCATTGTTGCCAAAACATAGTGTACCTATTTTATTTTTGTCAAAATAACAACATATAGCCGGGCATGGTGGCACACACCTGTAAATCCCAGGAGGATGAGGCAGGAGGATCTCAAGTTCAAAGCCAGTCTCAGCAACTTAGTGAAGCACTAAGCTACTCAGTGAGACCCTGTCTCTAAATAAAATACAAAATAGGACTGGGGATATGGCTCAGTGGTTGAGTGCCCCTCAGTTCAATCCCTGGTACCCTCCCCCCCAAAAAAAAAATAAATAAATAACAACATATAAATGAAAGAACAAATAACATTTAACTAAAAGTATTGTTTTGGTAGAACTGATATTTATATTACTAGAGCATATTTTATATGCTAAAGGTATCCTCACAACATGAATGTGAGGGAGGTCTGGCTGTGAATGTCTATCACCCCACTGATTTCTAGGGCTGATTAGGCTGATCTAGCTGACCAGGCAAGTGTCCTTGTTCTCCCTCACCACTTCGTGTGTGTTCCTCATAAAGCTGTGCCCCTCATAAAGCTGCGCCCGTCAGTCTTCAGGAACCACCTTCCCTTATACAGAGGACTGTAATTTCATCAAGAGCATAGGAGTAGCTGCTCTCCCCTGCTAGAACCTCCAAACAAGCTCTCAAGGCCTGCACACAACTTAATTTACATGTGTGATTATATCTATTTCATTTTATATGTGTAGCAATTAAGAATTGGTAAGAACTCTTAATTACTACTGAGAAATACAAACTACTTTAATAATATTTGTTAAAATAAAAATCAGTTGGGCCCAGTAATCCTAGTGACTCAGGAGGCTTAGATAGGAGGATGGCAGATTCAAAGCCAGCCGTAGAAGGAGAGACACTAAGCAACTCAGTGAGACCCTGTATCTAAATAAAATACAAAATAGGGCTGGGAATGTAGCTCAGAGGTTGAGTGCCCCTGAGTTCAACCCCTAGTACCCCGCCCAAAAAAAATAAATAAATAAAAATCAACTTGTAGTAGATTTTTAACTAGCCTATTTATACACAAAACATATACATATATATTTTTAAACGTGTGTACCTACCTCTTTAATTGCTACCTTAAGTAAAAAGTTTTGAAATCTATCATAAATGCTCAAGGAAAAAGTATTGCATAATTGCTACCTTTCCCTCATTCATTTAAGAGGGGTCCAATATTTTAAGAGATTCAGTTCACCTTAGATGTATGTGTCAACTTTAAATGGAAAACAGTTGATCACAGAGGATTGTAGAATTAATAAAATAAATTGATATTATTGTAAGAATCAGCAATCTTTCAGGATCCCTAAGCCAATTCTACTTATTCATAACCCAAGGA
This sequence comes from Marmota flaviventris, assembly GCF_047511675.1. Taxonomy (NCBI): domain Eukaryota; kingdom Metazoa; phylum Chordata; class Mammalia; order Rodentia; family Sciuridae; genus Marmota; species Marmota flaviventris. The sequence continues at coordinate 85,085,513 of NC_092504.1, forward strand.
ACTGGAGGAAAGTGAAAATAATAGCACCTCTTACAGATAAGCTCTTTAGAAAGATCTAAAGGGATGCAGTTGAATCCCTTGGCTAACACGTGGTCCAGGACCACTGGAGAAACACCCTGTGTCTTGTGATCCCATGCTTCTCAGAATGAGAAAAGGAGAAGCCACACACATGCTAGCCACACACATACTAGCATATTCCTTAGAATTTTTCTTTGGGTTGATCATGACTATGACCCTGAAAAATCATCTCACATGTGCAAAAAGTGCAAAGGGATAGTAACCCTATGTCTGAACTAAATTTCTGAACTGACAAGCTGTCAAATAGTAAAGAATGATTTAATTTATCTTCCATTCACATCAGCTCTTCTCTTAAGAGAATGTGACCAACTCCTGTGACATTGATTCTTAACACAGTGGTTCCTTAGAGATTTTGCTTCAAAGTAAAACCATGCATTTTAATTGTAAGCTGGTATTTTGATTGATGGTCAACGACTAATACCTCTCAAAGCATCGCTCCTACTCCAAGATAGACTGAATTTCAAATTTTCTCCTAGTCACGACCACTAGCTTTGAAAAATGACTTTCTGTCGAGTGGCCTGTGTTTTATATCATTAATTTCAGCCAGTTGCCTCAGGCTACAGAACACTGGTCTTGTCAGTTTAAACACAGAGATGTCGAAATTGACTGACAACTAAAGCTCTTTACAAATCTAATGCCCTAAACATTTCATCTTGCTATTTTCAAGGGGAATATAATCAAGACTTGTGATGAATTTCCATTCCTTTCACACATATGACTTTGAACTTTTCTTTCTTGTATCCCATTAAGTCCACATAAGAAGAATGCCTCGTCAACCCTCTGCTCTTACATCCACCACATCCAATTATTCTGAAAATGAATGTTTCCTATATCAGAAGATCAGGTCTGATGGGTCATTTGACACTGAAATAAAGGTACGGAGAAAAAGCTTTTCCGAGCAATTGATATGAATCCTATGGCATCACATACAATTGGTACTGAATGTCTGGCTAATAGGAACTTCCATAAAAACTGCATGCTAGAGCTAAAATTCAACCTTCAGTAGCCAAGTTTTTCCAATCCATTTTCAAATGCACTTGAAACAATCTATTCATTAAAAATCCATATGAAAATCTGCACATTAATGAGAGATGCAAATACAAGGTTTGGAGTCCAAATAATATGGGTTTCTGAAAGATTTATGTTGCAGCATACATTCATCAGAGAAATGGTTAACTAAATATAGAGTCTGCAGAAAATGTATTATGTTGAAATTTCAACAATGTTAGTGTAACTTTTCTCTTTTATCATAAGCCAAACTAGAGGTTTAGACTTGCAGAATTTTCTTATCAAAGATCATAATACTACACAGGCAGCACCCTGGGATTCACCTTTTCTTCTTTAATTCAAAATTTTTTTGCAGAGTTCACATCATTAACCATAAAATTCACAAAATGAAAAGTGAGCCAGTTTCCACATACCCAAGACATTTCTTGAAAGTGAAATGTGTGCCTAGGGGGCTGGGGATGTGGCTCAAGTGGTAGCATGCTCGCCTGGCATGCTTGTGGCCCTGGTTTGATCCTCAGCACCACATAAAAACAAAGATGTTGTGTCCACCGAAAACTAAAAAATAAATATTAAAATTCTCTCTTCTCTCTTCTCTCTTTCTCTCTCTCTCTCTCTCTCTAAAAAAAAAAAAAAAAAGAAATGTGTGCCTAGGAAAATTAAGATAGAAAGTGTCTCAGGACTATGAAATAATTTCAATATTAAGCCAAATAAAACCCAACAAAAGCCTTGCATAGAGGTCAAAGATTGGCAACAAAGCCTTTTGAGGCAATTTTAAATTAAATGAAGGACTGTTCACTCACTGAAGGTGACCACGGAATTTTCAGAGGTGGTATGCCACGTTTCGGTGGATGAACTTGTTTAGAAATGAAGTGAGGGTGATGGTAAGGATGATCATGGGAAACTCCTTCACCTGCTGGGGAGAGGAGTCAGGCTGCAGGTATGGACCGGTCTCCAAGCATTCCTAGTGGATGTGAGGCAGGGCAGTCAAGGACGGCCCAGATCCTCAGCCTCACACTGAGTATGACTGGGGATGACGGAAGCAGCAAATTGGCCTCTCCATGTATTCTTCTTCTCAGTATTCTCCACAGCCTCCCCTCCAAGGAGCCTTTCCAGTAGAACATGGAGGCCGTCTCTACAAACCAGAATCAGCTTCCTTGCCCCAACCCCACCTGGGATCCATTTTTCTACAGGACAATTTCATTCTTTGAGCCCCAATGGCAGCTCTTTTAGGAAGGACAAATCCCATGTTGGGAGAGATGGGTCAAGGCTCTTGGTACAGGAAGTGGAGGAAGGTATCACACAGCCTCTAATGCCTCCATTAGCTCTCTGTCCCTGCTTAGGGCAGAGGAAGAATGTGAGACTTAGGGAAGAGTATCCCTGGAGCTGAGAAGAGGTGGGAGGAGCTCTGAAAGTGAAAAGGGTATAATTGCCCAAAACATTGGGACACTTGCAATCCACCAAAACAACCTAGCGTCACCATTTGGTACAAGTTGCTCAGCAGAATTTGACTAAGAATGTGCAACAGTTTGTGTGTTCCGGACATTAAAAATGTCCACAGAAGGGTCTATGCTTCAAATATCAGATGAGGCTCAGAGCTCTCCCCAGCCTCCCCAGCCTCTCTCTGCCTATTTGCCACCAGTGAAAGGTAACTTGCCATCTGCTAGGAAAATGGGGATGTGCGGGGAGCCATCTGTGAAAAACACATGAGGATCTTCTCTCAGCATGTAGCCAGGAAGATTTTAGGTTTAACCGTGGGAACTATCCATGGCTTTCCCAAGCAATAGATTGCCCGGAGCACATGACCTTTATCTTTGCTCTGCTAGGAAGATCTTTCCTGGTCACTCTGGAGATGGGCATAACCCTTTGGGAACTGGAAAGCCCACCTTTAACCTTTTTTGGAGAAGAACATTCTATGGAGGGCCTTTAATGTCCCCAGATATAAATAAAGCATGCACGGGCTGCATTTTGCCAGAATATAGAAGTTCCATCCATATGATCGGCTTGCCCATTCCGCCCCCACTTTTTGAAATTATTTTCTGTGTCCTGTGGTTTTTTGCATTGTTCTATTTTTTCTGGCTTTTATTTCTCAGCCAGCCCATTCCACCCAGGAGAACTCCATTCCCACCACCAGGGCAAGAGGGATGATTATCTTAAATCCTTCTACATCTTTTCCCTCCCCCCTGGAAAATTTTGTTTGTGTTGAGCCATTATTAACTACCATCTCAGTATCTTTCTTATTAACCATTCTTTGGTGTCCTCAAATGTGCTGGATGCTGTTCATCAAACCTCTTAAATTTAAGCTGACTTTAAGTCATCTAGGAAACATTAACAAAAAAAATTGATGAAAGTGTAAAACATGATGGAACAAAGAAAGCTTATAAAACTGAGAATTCAAAACCTATAAAACCGTTATGAAACTTTACAACTCCTTTTGTGAAATGGCAGTCTACCTGACAAAGATTAAATCACAATTTGCATGGAACACAGCACCAGCTTCAGTGACATCCAGGAACCCATGTATTTTTATTATCCATTCAGTAAAATTAAAAACAACAGAGCTGCAGATAGGAAAAAAAGAAGCTTATAACACTAATATTTTAAATGACCTTATGGCCATATTAAATCAGAACATGTAATTCAATAATTGAAAATCCAATAAGCAACTCATCAAGGAATAAAAATTAGATATTCTCCAGGTTTGGCTTTGTGATCAGGAAAGCAAGATCCTTTGAAATTTCTTTTTTCTTTAATATTTATATTTTTAGTTGTAGTTGGACACAATACCTTTATTTTATTCGTTTATTTTTATGTGGTTCTGAGGATTGAATCCAGGACCTCGCACATACTAGGTGAGCACTCTACTGCTGAGCCACAATCCCAGTCCCCCTTTGAAATTTCAACTAGCAAAACTTAAAAAAAAAAAAAGTCGTTACTATTTATTTATTTATTTTTAATTTTGCATTTTTATTTGTTCTAATTAGTTCTATATGACAGTAGAACACATTTTGACACACCATACATAAACGGAGTAGAACTTCTTATTCATATGGTTGTACATGATGTAGAGTTACACAGGTTATGTAATCATATATACATATAGGGTAATAATGTCCAGTTCATTCTACTATCATTCTTACACTTTTTCCCCCTCCCCTCCCTGTCCTTACTATTTATTTGAGGATCTGAGTTAAGCCTATTCTCATCTTTCCTTTAAACTTCATCACAACCTTGAAAATCAAATATTATATTTTCTTCTCACAGATAGGAGAAAATTAAGACATAAGAGACAGTAAGGGTCATCCATGGTGGCAGATGCCTGTAATTCTAGTGGTTCGGGAGGCTGAGGCAGGAGGATCAAGAGTTCAAAGCCAGCCTTAGTAACTTAGTGAGACCCTAAGCAACTCAGTGAGACCCTGTCTCTAAATAAAATATTTAAAAGGGTGGGGATATTGCTCTGTGGTTACTGCCTCTGGGTTCAATTTCCCAGTACCAAAAAAAAGAGAGAGAGAGAGAGACAGTAAGGATTTGCCAAAAGTCACACAATATTATGTGCAAGGCTATTTCAAACAGCTTTTTTTTTTTTAACCAGCTCCATGAATAATAAAATACTATAAGGATCCACAGCTCCAGGAAGAATATCTTCCAAATCCAATCATTATGACTAGAGTTTGGCTCCCATATATTTATAGCACTATGTGATGGGTACAGTACTATATGTTTTACATTCATTTTCAGCAACCACACATTTTCTTATTTGATCATCACAATAACTTCAAGAGTTTAAAAAATTGTACCCCTCACCAGTAAAACTGTGGCTGAAACCAGGAGCCATGTCATACACCCTACAGAATGCTTTAAACCCAACAAAGAGCATCTCTCAGAGGAGGTATAGCAGGTGTAAGAGCTGGCTCTCAAGGTAGACTCCAGAGAAGATCAAATAAATACTACAACCTTGGGCAAGACCAAACTCTGCCTCAGTGTCCTTACCAGCAAAATGGGATCAGTAAAATCCTTATAGTGTTGTCATAGGCAAACGTAAAGCTTAAGTAGATTAATGAGTGATGAGCACATACTTCATTCTCAAAAACTGCTGGAAATGGTTCTCTCTTAGGGCCAGAAGCTGTTTGGTCTTATTGATTACCCAGCCATTCTGTGGGATCTTCAAAGATTTTCTGTTTCTTTTTTATTGGGGGGCCTCCATGAAATGACACACAACTCACAGGGAACACTACTTGTAGTTCATGGCTGATTCAAGACCTAAAACTAACTTGAGGCTTCAGGGCTCAACCTGTTTCAAATATGTAATTATTTTAAATTCTTAAGTTAAATCAAATCTCACGTTACAAGAGGGAAGCAAAATCTCCTTTCCTCACTCAAAAGTTTAGTGCCTAAAACAAGAAGAAGAAGGAAAAAAAAACATTGGCTTTAAATTAAGATGGTAATTTACAAAATCCTTAAACCAAATATTTTCAATACCTCCTGGAAAAAGACAGAGCAGATATTTAGTAAACATAGAGAGCATTTGCACTTTAAGACTGACCTTTGACCATGTCAATGTTTTGAGTGTATGTTTGAAGAGAAAAGTATTTTAAATTACAATAAGCACATATAAAGACTGTTTTAAAGCAATTTAAAAATATGAAGTTGTCTTTAAAAAAAAAAAACACTGCCAAGTAAATGTTTGTGTTTTATACCTCCTAATTTAGCAACTATAGATGTACATAATTGTCGGGAGCTGCTCTGGAGAGAAGCTATGTACACACCTTTAAGTCCTGAGTAAAGAGGTACTGAATAGATATTATACCCCGCAATACAATTTGGACTTTACTTCCACTGGGAAAAAGAGGTGCAGCTCCAGGTGGGCATCACCCAATGGGGCTGGATTACACCCACTTGATTATTGTAACCCTACCTCTTGCATCCCCAATAAAACTTGGGTTCAAGGCATGCTCTCTCTTTCTTGCCTGCCTGCCCCCCTTGTGGGAGCTGCAGCTGAGGAGTGGTCACTGAACCCAAAGAAAAGGTACTTTCTGTGTCTTGTATCTTTATTTAGTCCCCAAATTCACTTGGAGTGACCCTGACCCGTTTGATCGTGGGTCACAATACATAATGTTTACAAGAAGACATTAAAGAAGTTACTCTGAGAGATTTTTAACTATCTGTTTTTTGCTTTCTCAACTCCGGCATTTTAGACAAGTATGAAATATGACTAATTAGAAAAAGGAAGCTATTCTCACTTTGGAAGAAATAAATATCAATGCTATTTTTTTTTATTCCTCAAGTGTTCTGCAATATGACCAAAATACAAAATACAATACTTTTCCTTTAAATAATCAATATGTGATGATTGATGATCTGGCAACTTTCTGAACCTTGTGTGTCAGCTTTTCATCACTAAAACACCTGATAAGAACAACCTAGAGGAGAAAGTTTATTTGGGGCTCATGGTTCAGTCTGTGATCAGCGAAATCCATTGCTCTGTGTATAAGATGAGGCAGAACATTATAGAGGAAGGGTGTAGCAAAGAAAAACTGTTCAGCTCATGACAGTCAGAAAGCAGAGAGCGAAAGCAAGAGCAAGGAGCCAGAAACAATGTATAATCCAAGGCTTGCCCCCAGTGACCTACTTTCGCCAGCCACATCCCACCTGCTGTCAGTTACCACCCAGTAGTCCATTCAAATTATTAATCAATTCACTGATGAAGTTACAGTTCTCATAATCTAATTATTTTACCTCAAAACATTGTTACATTACCTAAAATACAAGCTTTTCTGGGAACATATCTAGATATAAACCATAACACCTTAGAAAACTATGATGGGAATAACCTTGAACTAAATACAGACTGTGAAATCAAAACATTGATATTGTTGATTGCATACAGTCAACTAAGAGTAAACTGGAGTAAAGTTCATTGGGGTACCAATTCCTTTCCAAAGTATGGAATTCCTCCCTTATGCTAGCTAGGATCACTTTAAAATACCACTGACATAAACAATGTCTTTCACTTATGAATTCCAACTGACTGCAGGGAAACTTTAAAGTCCTAGCAACACTGTTGCTATAGCAATGCAACCTGATTAGATATTCTTAGCAACCAGCCACAACTTACGCCCACAGAATCCCTTCATTTATTCCAAAAAGAAGAATGTTGACATTCCAATTTCTAAAATATACAGATCTCAGTGATAGACATCTATGGATGAGAGGCTTGTGAAGGTCCAGTGGAAGAATGAATTAATAAACATTGCTTCTGGGCCTTGAATATATCACCCATATGTTTAATAAACACATATAAAAGTATACTCTGTATGGTTACAAATTTGAAGGACTTAATTTGGTTTCTGAAGTTTCGGTAAATAATGGCAAAATCTTTAAATTTCATATTGTGGTAACTCAAGTTTTACAAGCTTCTCAAATTTGTATATATTTATTTGTACTGAATCAACTGAGAAAGCAATACCATTACATGTTTGCAATAAACAACTATGATTTGACATTTTGATGCTAAAGCCTTCATCAGAACTGGCATCTCCCTTGAAACACCACAGGCACTAGCCATAGCAAGGGTGTGATTAATTATGAGGGTGTACAACAAACATGGGGCCTGAGACACAGGTTTAGGCCAGAGCTGACACCAAGGGTGGAGTTCCTGCTTTGAAAGGAAAGATCTATTACATTTCGAACAGAATAAGTTTTGAAGACTAGATTCTGGAGTTGTCCCCAGGCAGATCTTAATTAGGAAGGTGAGTGCATTGCAGGCTCAAAAAAAGCCATGTACAACCCAGAAATCTGTCAACAGGACCCATGACTCTGTAATTAAATAAATGATGCTTTTCCACAAGCCCAGATCCAGAATCATTCTGTTTTGATAACAGAAAAGAAACAAATTGCATGCCCCTCCTCCCTGAATGACTGCATTTTAGTGGTAAATAACCCAGTCTTTATATATACACAGTTTCTATTACAAGTGGAAGAGAGAGAAAGAAATTGAAGTGAAAACACCCAGTTTTTGTTGTTGATGCCTTTAAAAATTATAAAATTTTAGCTATGGATGATATTATGAAAATAATTACCCTCTGCTAAACTAAAGAACTGGGAAACCCTTTGAGAGGTCTCCAATTTTGACAAATTACCTTAAAATATCAACTCTATTCAAAAAATCTGAATCAAAAATGTTTACACAGCTAAGCAAGATAGCACAGGCCTCTAGACTCAGGAGGCTGAAGCAGGAGGATCGCAAGTTTGAGATCAGTCTAGGCAACTTTGCCAGACCCTGGCTCAAAACAAAAAATAATATGGCTAGGGATATAGCTCAGGGGCAGAGCACCTCTGGGTTAATCCCCAGTAAAACACACACACACACACACACACACACAAAGTTTGTTCATCCTTTATGTGACAATTAAATGTGGAAGGTAAAGAATATGCTACCTCAAAATATACCACTTTGTCATAAAGATTATTTTGAGCTAAAGGCACACAAAAAAATGGAAGGTCAGCCAGGATGGTGGTTTACTCAGGTAATCCCAACTATACCAGAGCTGAGTTAGAAGGATCTCCTTAGCCCATGAGTTCAAGGCCAGCCTGAGCAAAATAGTGAAACTGTTTTGAAAAAAATATATACATTTAAGCTTGAAATTTAACGATAAGGTATCACACACAAAAATAACAAGCAGAAGAAGGGCTTTCTGAACTCCCCTTTTCTCTTCCTAAAGGCAGGAGATTAAAAAAAAAAAAAATCCCATTGGAAAAATTTTCTCTCTTTACCAGATGGAAAATAACATTCTTATCACCAGTGACAGTAAATCCAGACCCAGAAAAATCTGTACAAACCTTGTTAAACTATCTCTTCACTTCCTAGCGATTCTTCATGATTAGCTACCCAAGACCAAGCCCTTTTGTCTCCTCATGGTTTCCCTCTTGGCTGCTCTTTGTGCAGTTCTATAGGTAAGCATTCAACTCTAAATGCTTCTTTGGGTCTTCATTTCCTTATGAGGGCTCCTATGTCACAGAAAATTACATTAAATAAATTTGCACGCTTTTCTCCTGTTCATCTGTCTTCTGTCAATTCAACTCTCAAACCCAGCCAAAAATCTCAAGGCAGCAGAGATAAAATTTTGCCTTCTCTAAAAACTGTGTCCTAAGAAAATTATCATTAATGTGCATAAATATATACTAGAAGAATGTTCATCTCAGCAAATAATAAAAAAACTCAAGTGGAAACAGTCTAAATACATTAAAACCTGGCATTTGCTAGATTAATTATGATGTTCCAGCTCATGAAATACTGTTGTTCTATACAATCTCTTTATCTATGCTCTTAAAGTCCAGAAAGTATAGAAAGTTTAGAGGTAAATTATTTAGCAGCAGAACTCAATTGACACTAAAACCTAATCTAAGTAAGAGAGGCTAGTCCTAGTGCTTATCTCACACAGTATGTTCGTTTTTGTCTCACTACAGAAACATGAATGTGTTTAATTAGAGGAGGCTTCCTAGACTCCTGAACAACTGCTGGAGTTGTTACCTAATATATGTATTTGACAAAATTATGTTTCAAAAGTTTAAAACATTTCTGTTTTAAAAAAGAAAAACAGCTATCACCATAACAGTTTTACATAAACAAACAACTAAACAGAACCGCATTCTCCTCTATCTGCTTCATCAATTGCTATCTTTGATTTGGGGAAACATGGAAGAACCAGGTCCTGACAGCCTTCCCAGTGTGTTTCTGCAGCAGGTGTGTTATATTGTCATTTAAAACATGCTGTTCAGGACGAATTGAATCCTTTTTCTCTGAGGCTCCATACATAAAACAGCTGAAGATCAGCAGCTGCAAGGATTTTTTGCTTTATCTCCCTGATTGTCTTTGTTAGCTCTGGTCACTGAGCCCTTTTGCCTAATGAACAGGCTGCTTCTGTGGAGCAGCTGGACTGGACGGCCCCTTGTCACCACTTAGACACAGAGACCAAGTCACAGAGCCACATGTGCCCACAGCCAGCAAGATTTGTGCTGACTTTGTCTGTTGTATTAAATTCTAAAATATCCCACTCTTGGTAGAAAACATGAAACGATCACTTTCCTTTAGTTGGCCAAATAGTATTTTGGATACATTTATGCTTTACCTTTTGCAAAATAAATATTTGATTTATTGTAATTCACATGAAAAACAACAAAAACAAAAGGCTTATATCAGGGACCCCAAATTTACACCACATGAATTAAACTGAAATTCTTTTTTTTTTTTTTTTTAATAAGAGCATGATAGTTATAAAGAGTTGTTGGGTACACTTTGACAGAATCATACACACATGGAATTTGATTTCAATTCCCATTCCCCATCCCCTGCTTTCCCTGTCCCTTCCCCTATACTGCTTCCTCTACTGATTTTCCTTTTACTCATTTATTTATTCTGATTGGTACTTCCTACACTTACATAAAGAAATTTCCTTTGGTACATTTATAAATGCATAAAGCATGATTTTGTTAAACTCATTCCATTATTTCCTCTCTTTCCCAACCTTCCTCCTCCCTCCCTCCCTCTAGTCCTCCTTCTACTCTACTGATCTTCTCTACGTATTTATGATATCCTCTCCCCACCCCCCGCCCCTGCCTTCTTTCCCTTATCTTGCTCTAGTTTCCACATTCGACCCTTGATTTTCTGAACCTAGCTAAGATTTTCTCGGCATAATATTCCCCATTTCCTGGCAAATGACATTATTTCATTCTTATTGAATGAAAATGGCTTGGACTGAAAGTCTTTTTTCACTTATCCAATTTTAATATTTTTAATGTAAGTAAATTTTTTCTTTCATTTTTTATTAATTAATTTATTTTAATTAGGTTATATGACAGCAGAATGCACTTTGATTCATTGTACACAACTGGAGCACAACTTTCATTTCTCTGATTGTACTAGATATAGTGTTGCTCCTTATGTGCAGTCATACATGTACCTAGGGTAATAATGTCCATCTTACTCTGCCGTCTTTCCTGCCCGCATGCACCCTCCTCATCCTCCCTCCCCTTTGCCCAATCAAAGTTCTTCCATTTTTCCCATGCATCCCCACTCCCCATTATGGATCAGTGTCCACTTATCAGAGATAATATTTGGCTTTTCGTTTTTTGGGATTGGCTTACTTTGCTTAGCATGATATTCTCCAACTCCATCTATTTACCTGAACATGCCATAATTTTATTCTCTTTTAATGCTGAGTAATATTCCATTGTGTATATATACCACGGTTTCTTTATCCATTCATCTATTGAAGGGCTCTAGGCTGCTTCCACAGTGTAGCAATTCTGAATTGAGTTGCTATGAACATTGATGTGGCTATATTACTATAATATGCTGATTTTAAGTCCTTTAGCTATACAGCAAGGAATGGGATAGCTGGGTCAAAAGGTGGTTCCATTCCAAATTTTCTAAGGAACCTCCATACTGCTTTCCAGATTGGTTGCACCAATTTGCAATCCCACCAGCAATGAATGAGTGTGCCTTTCCCCCCATATCCTCGCCAACATTTATTGTTGTCTGTATTCTTGATAACTGCCATTTTGACTGGCATGATATGAAATCTTAGAGTAGTTTTGATTTGCATTTCTCTATTTACTAGAGATTTTGAACATTTTTTCATATATTTGTTGATCGAATGTTGTGGGGACAAGTGCATGGAGTACTGCATATATGGCATACATTAAGGGAGTCTGAGGGGCAGGCCACTCCCCTCGTGCTAGTAGGCATGGGAGTGGCAAACAGCTTACCCTGTAGGCACGGCCCTGGGTGGGAGGCCATATATTGCAGTCCCTGAATTTGCTCCATTGGTCGGCTCCTGGACTGTCGCTGCAAGGACAGTTAGGAAGACATTGCAGTGGTGGCTGCCTATAATCTGCTTAGCTATTTATTGCCTGAGTACCTAGACATGGTAACTGCACAGTAAAAATCAGACCTGCTTCCAGTTTGGTCTGCAGAGGTCTTGATTAGTGACTCCGCAGCCACACTCTCCTCTACCCTGTTCCATGGACCTCCTCCCTGGATGAGAGAGAGCCCTTGCAGAATGTATATCTTCTTTTGACAAGTGTCTGTTCCACTCCTTAGCCCATTTATTGATTGGATTGTTGTTGTTTTTTGAGTTCTTTATATATCCTGGAGATTAGTGCTCTATCTGACATTATTTGTGGCAAAAATTTGCTCCCAAAATGTAGGCTCTCTGTTCACCTCATTGATTGTTTCTTTTGCTGAGGAGAAGCTTTTTAGTTTGAGTCAATCCCATTTATTAATTCTTGATTTTATTCCTTGCGCTTAAGGAAGTCAGGGCCTAATCCGACATGATGAAGATTTGGGCTAATGTAAGTAAAGTTCAAATTTTTGGTAAAAAAAAAAAAAAGTGGCTACCAGCAGAGTTCACAAATATTCTTTCTAGTGTAAGAAATTTTCTGTCTAAAAACTGCAGTCTAAACTAAAACTACAGCAAGATTTCCATTGACATCAAAACAATTCTAGGGTAACACTTGCAAAAGCAAATAAATGGTAATTATGTGAGGTTTTCCCCTAACAACATATGCAAAACTTATGTAAAATAACCCCACTCTGGTGCCTTTAAAAGGCAATCCAATGTAGCACACAAGCCTCCATACAGTGTTTACATTCCTATGCAATCAGGAAATCCTGAAATTACAACCTGAGGTTACTTCCATTAAAAATTTAGTTCAAAAGGAAAAACAAGAAAATTCCACTCAGGGGAAAAAGATGGAAAAACATAATAATTGAAGGTTGCAGGTACCATATGATCAGGGTGAAACTACTATAAAATGTAAGAATTAACACTCTACTGATGGTAATAATAACAATGACTCCAAGAAGGAATATGTATGATGTTCTTGAAACTGGAAGACTTCAGGAGGTAAACTGGAATGCTTGAGCTCTCTCATTTGGATTTGCATGGCATTCAGAACAGCTCTCTACAATTCTCACATGCCGGGTTACCATTTCTTGAAGCCATATCACTACTTTAATATAGTATTAATCTCACAATTAGTTTGCAATCCACTCCAATACTGGCTTTGATTTTAGTTATGCTTGTATTTGTATAACATGGCCTAATTTATTCACTTTTATCTTGTTTGCTTCTGTCTTTAGATCTCAGAGCCATACTTCAAGGTATAAACATCCTCCCCATCAATAAATTCTGTATGTATTCTGTTTAGTAACCCAAGTCATTAATTAAAGTGATGTGATTCTAAGAAATATTTTCTTACATCAAAGTCTTTCGAGAGCCCTTTCTCCGAGTGTGTGTTTTTCTGGGGTAGAAAGAATAAAACACTCTTAATAAAGCACATGGGGAAAAAATGTATTTCTGTGCCCTTGGAATGTGGTACTTTGGGTATCCTGTGATGGAACTGTTGGTTATTTATAGTTCTGCATGTAGTTGTCAGGTAAGGGTAAATTTCTGGGCTCTCTGCGGCCAGAATCAGACTTAGCCACCTGCTTCTCCAGAACAGCACAGCATGTGGCCATATGTGTGAAAACTCCCTTTTGAAAAGCTTAGAGCTTCCTCAACGCCCCAGAGGACAAAATGAAGGTCAAAATATTTATACTAACTGGTGCACAAAATACTCAAATCAGGGATTTCCATCTATTACATACTGTGTTCATTTTTCTTATAAGTTAAAACAAACAACATTTGATCAGAGTATGTACATCACCGATTTTTTTGAAAATCTAGCTGTTTTTGGAAAAGCAAAGGATGGCATATTTTGAGAATAATTACTTTCTCGGGCTTTAAAAAAAAATGATAGTGTTCCAGTTTCATAGTAGAAGAACAACAATCATTTTCCTTGTTCTAAATTTCCCACTAATTTTTTGGCAATTTTTAAAATTTCAGGGAAAATGTATTAGTCAGGGTCATAATGAATTCATGAGGAAGTTCTATATATTAAAAACAAAATGGAGGGAGAAACACTGCCCTGTAGGGAAGTGAGGTGAGGGATTGGACCCAGGGCCTTGTGTATGGCAGACAAGCACTCTACCAACTGAGCTAGATCGTCAGCCCCTAAATCTTTCCTATGGATAGCTGTTTTTATGTCATAGTTAGAAGGCTTTTCCATATTCCAAGATTATAAGAAGATTCTCCCGTAGCTTATTATAGTATTCTTTCTATTATTTCATCGGTCACATTTAAATCTATTCATAGCCGTGCACCGTGGTGTAACATAAAGTTATTTTTTCACAAGGAATCAGTAGACCCTATACCAATGATTGGTTCCTACAAATTTGTGATGCCACCTTAATCACATTCATAATCCTCATTATGTGTCCCAGCCTATTTCTTGAACTTTATTCTGTTCCATTGATTTAGTCTCTTTTCATATTTCAATACTACATTCTATGTTTCATAGTATTTAAGAATATCTACCCAGGAGCTGGGGATGTAACTCAGTGTCGGAATGCTTGCCTAGCATGCTCAAGGCCCAGTATCACAAAACCAATAACAAAAATGTCTAGCCAGGCTGGCTTCCTTCCCATGCATTATTTTCCTTGCTCAGCATTTTTTTTTTTTTGGTAAATAATTGCTTCATTATTTTTTTCATTTAAATGTTTTATTCAGTATTTCTAGTTTAAAAAAAATAAAGAAGCTATAATACTATTTTTGAAATATTTTAGATTAATTTACATTATAATTTAGGAAAATCTTATACGACATTGAGTTTTTCTATGTGAGAATGTGGTATGCCTTTCTATTTCTTCGTGTCTTCTTTTGAGACCTTGGAGTATGTGTGAATGTGTACACATGATTTTTTTATAAAAGCATACATATTTTTTGTTTTGTTTATACTTCGGTATTTTGTCTTTTCTGTTGCTCTTATAACTGAAAATACAAAGGAAATTACAAGATAAGCTTTCCAAACTAGAAGTATTCAAACTTTTTCTTTACATTCATGTATAACTAAAAAGAACAAATAAAAAACTAACATTAAAAAAGGTTCAAACTTTCTTAATGAACTACACCAATGTAATAGTCTCTAAAACCATTAAAATATAATATGTGTCATAAAGAAGGACTACAAAAACATGCCCCAAGATGGATGCAGAGACGAGGGTCCCTGAAGGTTGAGTAGGCACCTCCCAGCAGGCCAGGCAGCGGAAGTGCTTACAGGGAAAAGAGCACACGGGGCCACAGACACTTGAGAGAAACAGGTGATTTGTTGAACTATAAATAGCTTCCAGAGCACATCTGTCAGATTCTTAGAGGAAGTAGGAGGCTAAAAAGGTGAACAAGGGCCCAATCACAACAGAGACTTATGTCCTATCAAGGGTTTGGATTCTATAGATATTGAAAGGTTATAAACAGGAAGCCCAGAAACCAGCTAACATGGATATTAGGAAGGTAGGAGGTTATTTTAATTTTCAAGGCAAGAAATGATAAAGGTTTGTGTTATAGTTTAGATATTAGGAGTCTCCGTAGGGCCGGGGATATAGCTTAGTTGGTAGAGTGCTTGCTTTGCATGTACAAGGCCCTAGATTCAATCCCCAGCACCACAATAAATAAGTAAATAAAAATCAGGTATTCAGTGTCCCCTAAAAGCTCATGCATGAGATAATGCAAGAAAGATTCGAGATGAAGTGATTAGTTTATGAGAGTTTTAAACTAATCAGTACTCCAATCCCTTGATAGGGATTAACTAGGTGGTAATTGTAGGCAGGTGGGGTGTGGCTAAAGGAGGTGGATCCCTGGTTGTGTGCCTTTGATGTATACATTTTGTCCTTGTTGAGTGGCGTGCTCTTTCTGCTTCCTGGTGCCATGTCCAAAGCCGCTTTCCCCCACCACGCTCTTCCACCATGGTGTGCTGCCTCATCTTGGGCCCAGAGCAAATGTAAATCAGCCTCTATGGACTGAGGCCTCTGAAACCATGAGCCCCCAAATATACTTTTCCTCCTCTCATTGTTCTTTGTCAGGTCTTTTGGTCACAGCAGTGAAACTGTTGACTAAAAGAGTCTACAATATGGATGGACTTCAAGGAATGGATTAGAGATGTTCAGGAGGTAGAATTTTTAGGACTTATTAAATAATCAATTGTGGAAAGTAAGAGGGAGGATCCCAGCGTCTGGCCTTAGCATGTGCCTGGTCAGGGCTGGAGAGAGGGTAGTCAAGACACACTGTGACAGTTGAGATGCTCATTTGGTGATGGATTATCTCAACACCAACGATTCCAGAAAGTGAGTGAAAGAAGAAGCCTGAGGACAAAACCTGGGGAACTTTTTTTTTTTTTTTTGGTACCAGGGATTAAACCTAGAGGCACTTAACCACTGAGCCACATCCCCAGCCTTTTTTGTTTTTAATTTTGAGACAGGGTCTCACTAAGTTGCTGAGGCTGGCTTTGAACACGTGATCCTCCTATAGTTTCCACCATGCCCCAGTTGAAACCTCCAACTTAAAAGCATCCCATGGAAGGGAGAGAACTCTCACTAAAACTGACTGAGGGAAGAATAGAACTGTGAGGAAGAATTTTAAATGTCACAAAAATTAGGTCATGAAATTCTTTAGCCTGGGGAGAAATACAGAAGAAGGAAGTCGCCTTAGTCATTCTGATTTAATGCAGCAGATTTCTGCAGACTTGCTGGTGCCATAAAGATAATAAACAACCCAGTAAAAGTCTTTTCCTTCTTGTCCCAATTCTTACCTGGAATATATAAGTGACTGAACACCAACCAAAGTTCTCTGCTGTTCTTGTGAACCAATGCAATTATAACAATCTGTTGGCTATTACTGCCTTCTTGTTCTTTTTTTAATCCATAAAAATCTGGACTTTTCTCAGATTCCACCTGAGGGAACACTAATTCTGGACAGCTAGAATTCGTGTTTCTTCCCGTGTAGCCATTCCTATGTTGGTTCAAATAAACTCTTTATTCTCATACTTGGTGTGCCTCAACTTGCCTTTACGGTCCAAGACTGTGGAATTTATTCATTTGTGTCCCAGAATGCAATGCACCATCAAATTCATGAAGAATGCATGGTCACTAGAATCAGAGATGAAATAATATTTGAGTGACTTTTTACCTAATCTGAAACATGGGGCCACTGAAATGCTTTGAATTTTGGTGTGTGGCAGGGAGTCTTAGTTAAATATTTATTAAGCTAACACATTCTCGGAATATTCAAGAATGTATAAATCTTTTGTTTGCTGCATTCCCTCTGGAGGCCTGGCTTTATGTTATTCTAATAAAAGGATTTTATTCACATAATGGTTCACATTATTTTTAAAGAAAAAGAAAAAGGAAGCAATAAAATGCAATGGAAAGAACATGTTCAACATGCATCTGATATATTTACCAGCTCAAGCAGAATTTCAAACTCAGAAAATAATGCTGTTTTTTTTTTTTTTTTGTAAATGATTTGGAAAACAGTCATGACCTGGTTACATTCCTGTTTATAGCAATGATGATTTCCGTATAAGAATATGGTAATAAAATCAGCACCCCTAATGTTATTGTTCAAGACTATGACAAGGAGCTGAGAGGACAGAAAGTTCTGGGTCTTTTTGCTGGTAGGTGATCTGATCCCCCTCAACTCTTTTGTCTTGTACACAAACTATAACCCTATCATCTTTTCTCTATTTTTGTGACTTTATTCATATCATTCTATATCCCTGGAAAACATACAATTCACTTATATCATCTTTATAACATGTTCTCTAGTGTAGTATAAATGGAAAAACGCTGAGCGATGAATGAGGACACCCAGACTTTACTCCTAAAGGGCTTCAGGACATGCCCCTCTAAAATATGCCACTTTGGCCTGAGAATTATTTTGATCAGAAAACAATTGGAAAGCAAGAGATGCAGGAAGAGTTCTCTGCCCTCTCCTTATTCAGCTAAGAAGCAGGACATAAATTTCCCTTTGTGAAAGTGTCCCTCTCTCCTGGACCAGGAAGAGGAGAGAAACTCTTATCTCCAGAAACAGAGAGCTGGCAGCCTGATGAGTCTGTGCATGCGTGCACACACACACACACACACACACACACACACACACCCCTCACTCAAGTACCCTAACCTTCCAGTAGCTTTGCTTCCGTCACTTTCTCAATTTATCACCCCACAAAGCCAACACACTCTTTTTCTTTGTTCATACGGTCCCTGAGTCTAACGGCCTCTTTGGATTTTGCTTATTTTCTGTCAACTCCTAAGCACATAAAAATAAATTCTGCGTTTCTTTTCTTCTGTTACTCTGTCTTCTTTTATCAGTTAAGTTTGCAGGCCCTAGCCACTGAACCTGAGAGAGGGGAGGAAGTTCTTCCTCCCCGTCACTCCTAATTGCCACGATGCAGCTGCATTTTATTGAACAAGTTCTTTCTCTCTCTCAACGTTCCATAGATCACATCCCCAATATCAGTTTTCCTATGATGCTTGCCAAGAAAGCCAGAGAAAATGCCAAGAGGTTCAGATAAAATTAAAACTAAAGTCCATGGCCCAAACCTTTCATGGCTGTCATTCTGAATATGGAGGATAGGGTTAAGGCCTCTTTCTCTCTCTCTCTCTCTCTCTCTCTCTCTCTCTCTTTCACTCTCTCTCTCTCCCCCCCACTCCATACTTAGTATATTGCTAGAAATACCCTGCTGTATTTCTATTCTAAAATTTTAGATGTTCTTTAGTGAATCAAAACAGCTTATAAAAGCACTGAATATTTCAAAAGTATACATAGACTAGAGATTTTGCCCCTTTCATTCTTCTTTCAGATACAATGCAACATGGCAGGCCTGGCTAAGCGGGGCACCACAAAGCTGTGTGACTTTCAGTAAGTCATTTACCCTCTCTGACCACCATTTCCTGGACATAAAAGGAAGTCATATGGGACTTGTCTCTATTCTATAGGGTAACTATGACCGTCAAATAAGATACTAAATCAGAAACTGCTTGGCAAATTTACAATGATATACAAATGTAGAATATTGTATTACAGTTTCCCTTTGAAACTGCATTGCTGCTTATCATGATTTTCTTTTTTAAAATTTTGTTAAAATATTTTCAGCCACGAAGGCAGGACCTCTTAGTATCTATCTGCATTGAAGAGGAAAATGGGAGAGAAACAATACATGACTGAAAATTGGCATTTTGAGTTTTCACTGGTATTGTGTGTGTGTGTGTGTGTGTGTGTGTGTTACTAGGGACTGAACCCAGTGGTGCTGTACCACTGAGCTCCATCTCCAGTCATTTTTAATTTTTTTATTTAATCTCTAAATTGCCCAGGCCAGCTTTGAACTCACAATCATCCTGCCTTGGTCTCTGAGAAGCTGAGATTATAGTCATGATCACTGTACATGTCTTTTTTTTTTTTTTTAAGATTTAAAAAGGCATTAAGTATAAATATATGGCATTTTGTGATATTTATACATATATCTCAATGCTTTATATATTTTATCCATATAAAAGTATGGAGAAAGAGTTACTCTTGCTAAATTTATAATTATTTTTCTGATTTTTCTTAGATTTCCCATTAAAGTATACACAAAAGAGCATATATAGAAACGTTTTTCCAAATTAATTTAGAAGTGTTTTCATATTCTGAAGGATGAAAATTAGTATTTTTTTAGTTAGAAAACAAAGCACCTTTGATCAAGTATGTTAAGGAATACTGTGCACTACATGTTTATCTTAGAGATTGAAAATTCCCACTGATATCTGCAAGGTTCTGAGAAACCAGCAGCAAAGAAATTTCTTCAACTTTAATATACTGTTTCCCAAATGTATTTAACCATGACACTCTAATTTTATTATCCACCCACCTATTAATATTTCAAGAACCTCTAATGTTTGCATAACAAAATTTGAGGAAAGCAGATCGATTAACATGTTTCAAACATGCAAGTCATTACAAAGTAAGATTCCAGCATTAACTAAAGACATTCACTGAGCACTTTCTCACTCACTAATATTTCTACCTAAAACACACCCAGGAAACGAAATTTATTAGGATAGATGCCACCATGTGAACTGAGATTGAAAAAAAAAAAAGAAAGAAAGAAAGAAAAAGATGAAGCTTCTGGCAAATGATACAAAGTATTATGGTTGTTAAAGACCATCATTCATTTGGGGCACAAAATCTTTTCTGAATTGTACCCTAAGGGTCCAGTGGGGGCAGGAAAAAATTGCAGTGACAAGGGACAGCCATAATTGACTTCTGCTTGAAAGAGTCAGCTTGCCCATGGCAACAGAGCCAAATATACCTTGAAAATAGCAATTATTTATTGCATTGGATTATCTAAGATTTATGAAAATCTCAGTTGTGTCAGACTTTGTAAAAACAAATTAGTCTCAACTAATGGACTTTTTACAATTTCAGTGACTTTTGAAAATAAAGTTTGAGGAAATAAGACCATTTTATTTGTATAACATGCTTAAAGGATGATCTTTGTGTAGATTTCAATTCCCTACATGCTTGTATGATTATAAAACAATACCAGTGACATCAAAGTTTTGTGAAAAATGATGGCACAATTTGAAAATAAGAGTCAAAAATTCCCCAGCCCATCCATATATCCAAATATTATGTTGTACATAGTATGCGATTTTTCATTTAATAAACAAATAAATAATATTTCTATGTACAAGCACTGTGAGAAAAGAAGAAATGCTATGTTCACCAAAAACAGAAGAGTTGTTAAGATTTTTTGGCTTTTTATTTATTTATTTTTTAATTGTAGAAATGAGCTCCCAGGAGTGAAAAATCTAAGAGATTTGATGGAGGTGTCAGTCACCTCTGCATCTGAAGAGGGCTAGTGTATTTCTTAAATATATTGCCTGTCAGTGTTTTTAAGGGGAGGTAGAAGAAGGGACAGGATGAAGGGAAGAAATAGGAGGCTCATAGATTTGGTTAGTCAGAAATTCCATAGATTCATAGACTGCAAATGTAGCTCAGTGGTAGAGCAGTTGCCTAGCATGAGAAAGACCCCAAATTCAATCCCCAGCACTGCAAAACATAAAAATAGAGAAAAGGCAGAAATTCCACAGATTCAGGTGATATATTATACAACATGACAACTATGGTTGATAAAAGTGCATTGTATACTTGAATATTGCTGAGAGTAGATGTCCAGTAAATTGCATGTATTTAAAGTGTACAATTTGATGATTTGTAATTCGTGTATATACCTGTAAGACATCACCACAGTAAAGATAATGAACATATTCCTTTCTCCTAAGTTTCCTCATGCTTCTTTGTAATCGGTCCCTGCCTAATCTGTCCCCAGGCATTTATCTGCTTTCTGTCACTATGTGTTCTTTCTGTCTGACTCCTTTCAGTTATAATTCTGAGATTCATCTATGTTATTTGCATGTACCAATAGTTTATTCTTTTTTGTTTATCCATTCACCAGTTGATGGACATGTAAGTTGTTTCCAGGTTGGGGCTATTACAAATAAAGCTGCTATAAATATTTGCATACAAATCTTTGTATGGATTTATGCTTTCAATTCTCTATGGTCTGATGGCCGAGTATGATAGGTGTATGTTTTAATTTTTTAATAAACTGCCAACTTGTTCTCCAAAGTGATTGTACCATGTTACATTTCTATCAACAGTGTATGAGAGTTTGTAAAAGATCACATTATTTTTCTTTTTGCTACTAGTTGCCAGAACCCTATCAGTGAAAGGAATTATGTTTACTTGTAGAAATATGTAGTCAAAGAGCGCATGCACGCACACAGGTGCACACATACATACACACACACACACACAATCTTTTCTTCAGTGTTAATAGGAACCTATAAAATGTCACAATTTCTCAGATTGTGACAAAACCATTACAATAAAATCAGTTGGATATTGTGCACTAATTTTTCTTTGTCAGTTAAAAATATAAATAAATTCCATAGTAAAAAAAAAGATAATCGGTTGGATTGATACCTATTTTTACTGATGTATTCATATTTCATTCAGGCCCAAGCATCAGGATCTAAACCTGCTGGCAATAAAAGAGATGTTCCTTCTATCTGTTTAAGGAATATGTTTGTGTGGATGGATAAGCTAAAGAATGCAATTCCCACTAGAATGTAAGCTTCAAGTTTCTGTAGTCTTCGTCTTCTTACCTGTACACTCCCAGCACTCACAATGCCTAGAATATAGAAGTCATACTTTAAATATTTTAAATGAATTTAATGACAGATATAAGGAAAAGGGCCAAATGATTAAAAATTTCAGACTTGTGCATTTGAATGGGAGTGGCAGCTATAGATACAATATTTTAAGAACAGATCTCAATTTAAGGAACAAGCATCAGAATTGTTGCTTGCTATGGACTGAATTACTTTTTCCCAAAATTCATATGTTGAAGCCTTAACCCACAATGAGATTATATTTGGAGATGGAACTTTTGACAAATAAGTACATGTAGATGTGGTCATGAAGACAGAGCTCTCATGGTAGGATTAGTTTTCTTTTAAGAAGGGATCAAAAGTACTGCAATCTGTATACGGGGTAAAAATGGGAGTTCATAACCCACTTGAATCTAATGTATGAAATATGATATGTCAAGAGCTTTGTAATGTTTTGAACAACCAATTAAAAAAAAAGAAGGGATCAAAAGAGCTTCCTTTTCTGTCTTTCTGTGCCATGAGAGGACACAGTCTAGTCATCTGTAAGCCAGAAAGACAGTCCTTCCCAGCACCCAACCATACTGGCACCTGTATCTCAGACTTTTAACCTATAGAATTGTAAGAAATTAATTTCTGCTTTTTAAACCACTGAGTCCATGGTATTTTGTTATGGGAGCCTAAGCTGACTAATACAAATTGTAGCACCCAGGACTACCTAAAAATTCAAAAGTAGCTTTGGAACTGGGTAATTGATAGAAGCTGGAAAAGTCTTGAGATGCATCTTAAAAAGTAAAGATTTTAAGGGTGATTCTGGTGAGGTTCAGAAAGAAAAGAGGACAGCTATGGAGAAAGCTTCTACTTTCCTAGAGAATATATAAATAACCATGAACCAGAATGTCCATAAAAATATGGCCATTAAAAGAAAAAGATGGTTGAATGAGATGGACATCATTACCCTAAGTACATGTAGGAAGACACAAATGATGTAAATATACTTTGTATACAACCAGAGATATGAAAAGTTGTGCTCTATATGTGTAATATGAACTGTAATACATTCTGCTGTCATATATAACAAATTAGAATTAAAAAATAAAATAAAATAAGAGACATTTTGGGCCTGGGGCTGTAGCTTAGTGGTAAAGTGCTTGCCTAGCATGTACAAGGCCCAGGGTTTGATCTTCAACACCACAAGAAAAGTCGAGGAGAGAAAGTAGGAGACATCCTGGTGATGTCTCAGGCAGAAGTGAGAAACATATCGCTGGAAACTGAAGGAAAGGCAATCTCTGTTATATAGTGGCAAAGAACTTGGCTGAATGGTTTTCTAGTGTTTTATGGAATACAGAACCTACAAGCAATGAAACTGGCTACTCATCCGAGGAAATTTATAAACAAAGTATTGCTTAAAAACTGCTTAATTATAAATTGATTCTTCTTTATGGCTTATAAATCAGGTGAAAGTGGTATATGAAAAAAGTGAAAAAACACCACTCAGGCTGGGGTTGTGGCTCAGTGGTAGAGTGCTCACTTCGTACATGCGAAGGCCCCAGGTTTAATCCTCAGCACCACATAAAAATAAATAAATAAATAAAAAGATATTGTGTTCAACTACAACTAAAAAATAAATATTAAAAAAATACCACTCAATCCTGATTCGTAAAAAATGGGAAGAAGTTTGGGATGAGGTTAGTATGGCTCAGTGGTAGAGCATTTGCCTAGGACAGGTGAGGCCCTGGGTTCGATCCTCAGTATCACATACAAACAAACAAATAAATTAAATTAATTTTTTTTTAAAATGGGAAGAGAAGACTATATTATGGTTGAAGTAGTACCACAAAAGCTTCTCTTGGCACAAGGTTAAGCCTTGTACCCCTGCTCCAAATGACCCAGTAGCAGGACTTCTCCTCTTCAAGCCCCAGCCAAGTTGTTCCCTCTGGGCTCTAGGCCTCTCCTACCCATGGAGGTTCTCATAGTGGGGAAGATGGGTGAAGAACTAGCAGGACCACAGGAACATCTAGCTCAAGGGGACTCTCCTAGCCCATCAGTGTGTTAGTTTCTAGACAACAGAGTATATCAGAATGGCCAAAACCCAAAGGCTAGAAAATTTTGATGCAAACATCCTTTATTTACCAGTGAATGTCAATTAAAAATCATGAACAAAGATATATAAAGTGACCCTTTCACTTGTTTACTACACCTAAAAGAAAATATCATGAGCGTGTGTAAAGAATTTTTAAGTTAATATTGTTCATTCATCATTGAGAAACAACGAAATAAGTGTTATACTAGATATGTTCAAGGTTACTGAGCATGTATGGTTTATAGCAACTACTAAAACTAAAAAAATAAAATAAAAAATTCAAAACCTTGCAAACATCCTCATACTGGTTCACATCTCCTAATTAATAAAAAAAGTCATACTTAATGTTAGCCACCCTTTGTGATCCTAAGCAATATAAAACAGTGAGGTCAATAACAGTGAAATCTCTGCTTTTCTTAGAAGGATCTAGAGTGAATTATCCAAAGAAAATAAACTGTAGTAAGAATAGGTGCCTCTGATGGACCAAAACAACAACAACAACAATAATAATAATAAATGTGAGTGGAAAAGAAAATTACATAAATTAACTGAAACTCAAATATTAGGTAGCTTCACATTTCGTATCTGTTAAATTGATATCCTGTGATCTCACCACAACCCTTTGCTTTTCCTTTGACTGGAACATGACAGGGACACAGGAGTCAACCACTGAGCCCAGGTTAAGGAATCCTTGAATATTGTACTCACTGCAAACTGTATCATCCACATTCAACCAGAGGTACATATTGAGCGTCACCAGGAGATATATATTGAGACTAATTGCAAGGAATCTGCTTGCAGGACTACAGGGCTAGGAAAGGCAAATCTGAAATCCACAGGGCTTGGAGGCAGGAAAACATGCTAAAACTCTTAGGGAATAGAGCAGCCGGAGCTGCCAGCATCAAGAGGAGCTTTTCCATCAGGAAACCTCAGCCCTGCTATTAAGGCCCTTCAACTGAGTGAACCAGTCTACCCAGACTGTTTAGGATAATCCTCCTTCAAGTTAGAGTGTAGATTTTAATCACATCAACAAAATGTTCTCACAGCAACACTTTGAGATTGATTCAATAATGGGACACTGTAGCCTAGCCAAGGGGAGATGTCAAATGACCATCAAACCAACCATGCATATTCTGTTTTGGGAAATGTAAACAAGCAGCATGCCATTCCCCTTCTTTGCCTACTCTGCGCCCCGCTGATTGCTGTCTTCTCCTTTTTGGAAGGGCCTATCAGGTGACACCAAAATGCTGAACAACCTGGAGGCACTGGAGATGACAGCCTGGAATCCTTGAAACACACACCAATATGTAACTTAGATACACCAAGATGCATACTAGAGAAAAATCCCTCCAGCAGATATGCTAGGTGTAAGAGAAGAAATGAGCTTCAGCAGAGAATATTCAGAATGGGGGTCATCTAACACCTGATGGAAGCGGCTTTTGTATTTTGATTATTGGTGAGAGATTCTTATCACATTAGACTTTTCGTGGCTTCAAAGCTATTGCTTTGGCTCCATACCTGCATTATTTTATAAAATTATTAGTTTGATTTGCTGTGAGATCATAATTTCAATAATACATACTGAGCTGTGAAATTAAATGCTAATTTTCCTAATTTCATCTTGGAAGCATATTATCATGAACTATCCAAAGTCCAAAAAATGAAAAGTGTGTGTGTACGTGTGTGCATGATTCCTTATGATCAGTTGGTTTACAAGCAATAATTTCTCCTACAGAACTATCCAGGCCAACTGTTAATATAACATATATTACCATTACGCCTTTGAGCTCCTGACCTCCTGCCATTCCCTTTTAAACTGCGTTCTTTCCAAGTCTTCTCATGAATGTCCACCATTCGGGAGAGTTGACAAGACCATACTATAAGGCTGCAGGATATTTTCTGAAACTATTAATTTAAAAATCTTCCCCACTGTGTTGTTTCTTAACATCTGATAATCCAGAGCCTTGCTGTAAAAAAGTAGAATGAGAATACCCGATACACGGCTACAGAGCTTTTCAGAGGCACCGGGGCTTATTTTTATCCCCACTATCGATTAGCTGCAATAAATAGAAAATACTACTAACAAGTAAAAGGAAATTTGGTAGATAAATATTATGGCTAAGAGAAGTCAATGATTTAGTAAGACCACAGGTTTTATCATATGTTTGCATCCACAGACTACACATTCATCAGCATTATATCCTAAATCATCCCATTGAAGTTCATTATATGAGTTTCTACTATATAATTAAGAAAGAATTTTTAACTTGGGAAACAAACAGTTTGTGTGTGTGTGTGTGTGTGTGTGTTTCAGCTAGGATGACCTTTAATCCTACTATGGGTTTTTATCAACTATAAGAAAAATGCAATTATGTGTCCACATAAATTAAAGTAGTAGTTGTCTACACAGAGTGAGCAGAATCACTCCTGTCGAGCTGAAACACCCAAAAATTGGCTCCTGCATATCAGACTATTTTGAGATCAAGCTGTTTTTTCTCCCATCATAAATGTTTTACCATATGGTTACTCTGCATTTGCAGGTAAATGGATGGAGTTGGAGAATATCATGCTAAGCAAAGTAAGCCATTCCCAAAAAACCAAAGGCCGAATGTTCTGATAAGTGGATGCGGATTCATAATGGAGGAGGGGGCACGGGAAAAATGGAGGAACTTTGGGCAAAGGGGAGGGAGGGGAGGGAGGGTGTATGGGGACAGGAAAGATGGTGGAATGTGATGGACATTATTACCCTAGGTACATGTATGACTGCACACATGGTGTGACACTACATCTTGTACAGAGAAATGAAAAGTTGTGCTGCAATTGTGTACAATGAATCAAAATGCATTCTGCTGTCATATAACCTAATTATAATAAATAAATAAATTACAAAAAAAAGCCATGAGTAAAACAAAATCTAACTGTTTCCTGCTACTTGACTATCTACTTATCCTCAAACACACAGTTGGGCTTATGTTACCTTGTCTATTTACCCACAGGATTATGCTATGGTTTGAATGTTTATCCCCTCCAAAACTCACATTGAAATTTAATTGCCATGACAACGATATGAAGATGGACGACCTTTAAGAATGATCAGGGCATGAGTCTTCAGGTGGCACAAATGGATTAATGCCACCACTGCAGGAGCGAGCTTATTATGATGATCACCTTCTCTGTGCCCTTCCCCATGGTGTGATGCAGCAAGGAGGCCCTCACAGGATGCCAACCCCTCAGGCTTGACCCAATCTCGGGTGCTTCGAGTAGCAGCACAAAACATGTGAAGACAGACTACTATTAAGGTAAGATGGGTGAATAAGCAAAGATAGGTGAAAGAAGACTGTGAATCATGAGGCAGTGTACCTGTTTTCGTGTTAGTATGTGAATGCTGAACTAGATCCCACGTTAGGCACTGTATCTTCAGGTACTGTTCTCCCATTTCATCCCTATGCCTGGGAACTGGAGGTGACAACAGTGATTGACCTGTAGCAATTACTTATATATATATATATATAATATTATTTATATATTTTATTTATTACATATTAACAATTTTTGTATATATACATATATAAATAAAATATTTTTCTCATCTTCACTTCTCTTCTTTCCACTGATTTCCTAGACGCTTGCTTCCTACTTAAGTGAAGGCTGAAGTAGGACACGTAATGACAAGTGTGTATAAGTAAGAAGTGGCTCCCTCACAATACTTCAGGCATCATCCTATAAGAAATACACATGGCCACCAGAATGACAAGCCCAAAAGTCCATTGAGGACACTGGTTTCCACTATGTTAATGCCAAGAGAGCAAAGGGATTTCTCTGTTTTGTTTAAAGCTACATTCAGTTGTTGCCTGGCACATCATACATGCTCAATACATGCTGAGTGAATGGATTAACATGCTTTGAGTACGTTTCCAAAATTTCTAAAAGATTTCTTTTTTCACACAGCAGCCATGTTTGTGCAGCTATCATTACCAACCGTTCTAGTGTAAACCAGGGATTCCTTTGCACTAGAATACCTTTTCCTCCTTTATCATCCTAGGTCTGAGTCCCCTCTCATTTCTATACCCCATGCTGTTACACACCAATACTGTCACTTTCTGGAGTCTGAAACCATGTTTAAGAAATTTGCTATTTTGGTACATAATGTATTTCTGGAAAAATGCTACAAAGTTAAGTATCCAAAATTGGACAATAGACCTGCATATTTTAATTGTTCAAAGAAATCAAATATTTTTTAAAAAATAACCCCTGAATCAGATTTCTTTCTTTGGTCTCCCACAGGGCCACGCAAGCCTGCTCGTGGGTGATAACCTTCGCACATATCTGGAATTCCTGACCTGGGAATCAATGGGTCATTTCCTTGTTCTGCCACAATTAATCAGGCTTTTCTTTCTTCCAAACACCTGCCACCTTCTAAAAAAGACAAGTCAGGAAGTCAGACTCCATCTGAACCTGGTTAGCACCTAAAGACAAGGATAGAAGGTCACTGCTTATCTCCTGCCCCACCTCCATTGCTGAGCTGCACTGATACTCGCTCACAACTCAGCATCGTCCCCAATCCTCCTCCTGCCCCCACAGAAGTACTGAGGAAGAGGAAGCAGGAACCAGAAAGGCAGACCTGCCCCGGATGCCAGCCTAGGGTGAACGAGATGGGAGGAAGGGACCAGAGACGCTGCAGAATCTTGAATTTGTGAAGAAGCTGACAGGTGAAAAACTGGATGGGACATATGCCATGTGTGTCGATGCCTAAATTGCCAGAGTACAAGTTAAGTGAAATTTGAACACTGAAGTTTAGACATGACATAGACTTGTCATCTGCAATCATTTCATGTTCACTTGAAGCTGCTACACCTACTCCAAAACCTATCAGGCTATTACTCAAGCAATTTTTTCCCATTTGCTATTTCACAGGTCTAAAATACTGGCAATGCATAGCAGTAATACGCCTGCAAAATAAACACTCTGCTTGTGATATATATATATATATATTATTTTTTTTTTCTACAAAGAGTATCTGTTATAGTCATTCAGTATGAAGGGCATCTTAAATGTGTTGAAGATTTTCCAGAGTTTATAGGAGGACTCTTTCCCAGAGTCAAATCCATTTCCTTTGCATGTGGCTCCTTCTCCCACAATGAAGTTCTCTGACTTGAGTAATTTATGAAAAAGCTCTCTATTATTATCTTTCTGGTTTTTATAATTTACCAGTTTTATGTGCATGTGGGTTACCAAATGCATACCTTCACATAAAGCCAGGATCGCGAGCATTTCAAATTCTGAATAGCTTCCAGTTTTATACATGACTCTTATGTGTTTTAAAACTTAAAAAGTACTTAAATGATATATACAAACATGAAATATCCAACTAGAAAAAGCTATTTATGTACAGAACCTATAAGTTTCTAAATGTATTCTACAGCTTAATTATTAATAGAAACTAAAGCATAACCCAAACTTTCTTAAATCTTGATTCCTCTGATTCTATTACTTGGACCAGAGTATATATCTTTAATAAGAGATTAGTGTGGTTGTATCTTCAGTCTCACATCCTGCAATGGTGCATAATCAGAATGTCTAGAGACAACCAGAATAAGGAGACTAAAGGAAAGCTTCTAAATTACTAAATTAAAATACAGATGTTGTCCTCTGAAGTATTAGATTCAAAGAATTAACATTAAACCAACCAGGTCCCTATGATATAACAAATGTCCTCATAAACCTTCAGGTGAAAAATAAAAAGGAAAATAAAGCACCAACCTCAGTGTCCTTCAACAGATGAATGGATTAAAAAATGTGGTTTATCTACACAATGGAATATTACTCAGCCATAAAGAAGAATAAATCATTGCATCTGCCAGTAAATGGATGAAACTGGAGAATAACATGATAAGTAAAATAAGCCAATTCCCCAAAAAAGATCAAATGTTCTCTGTGATACGCAGATGCTAACACACAATAAGGTAGTATGGATAGAAGTTCATGGAATTAGACAAAGGGGAAAGAAGGGAAGGGAGCCGAGATGGGAATAAGAAAGACAGTAGAATGAATCCGACATAACTTTCCTGTGTTCATATAAGAATACACACCAGTGTAATTCCACATCATGTACAACCATAAAATGGGAAGTTACACTCCATGTATGCCTAATACGTCAAAATTTACATTCTTCTGTCATGTATAACTGAAAAGAACAAATAAAAAATTAAAATAATAATAACACTAATAATAAAAAGGACTGTGCTCAATCAAAACTTAAAAGAATTCTTTTTCTGACAAACCTACAAGAGATGCAGAAGGGAAACACACTACTATGAGAGAGACTTCCCTACAAGTCTTTCTGCGCCCACTGCCTATTTTTCACCCCTAGAAGAATGACTTGAAAGCAGTGAAGAGGGGAAAGACAGAGCTCAACATGTTGGCACAGGCAGGGGTTGTGGGTGGCTCGATTGCAATGCAGATCTCTTCCCTGTCAGAACCCAACACGACAAGTCTGCTACCACATTCAATTGATTGACACCTAGAACTATATCTCAGTTGGAGTGGGTTAGGTGTAAAACAATAGTTTTAAAGTGGATATTTTGAGGGATTCCTTTCATGATTTAGTAGACAGACTAGAAATACTAACATTTCTATCTTCATATCAGCAGATACCAGGTTATAGTATCATTTTGAATGAAACAATCATCATTATTTTTATTTTATTTTATTTTTAGTGTAAATAGTGGGATTAATTTTGAAATATTCATAAATGAATATAACATAGTTTTCTCCATTTCAATCCCCAAGACTAGCCCCTTCTTTTCCCTCCTCCCTCCCCAAACCCACTTCCTCTATTGGTCTTCTTTCTAGTCATTTATTTTTTAATTAATGCATATAGTCATATATAAAATCTAGTATAATTAGATTGACTTCATTGCTCAGTCCTTCCCCTCTCCTTCCCTTCCCCTTAGTCCCCCACGTCTACTGTTCTCCCTTTTATTTTCACAAGATTCCTTCTCTTTTTACTTTTTTATATTTTTTACTTGTTATTTTTAGTTATACATGACAGTAGAATATATTTTGACATATCATACATACGTGGAGTATAACTTCCCATTCTTGTGGTAGTACAGGATGTGCAGTTACATTGGCTGTGTATTCACATATGAACATAGAAAAGTTATGTCCAATGCATTCTACT